>NW_028172313.1:0-33432 GCF_963971535.1 Notolepis coatsorum
AACACATTCTAAACAGTCTTTTGCCATTCTAATGCCATTATCTGCATTGTAGGGCTATAGTAAGGTTGCTGGCTTGAAATTTAGCACTTGTAAAAAGATATTCGCTTATGAAATAAAAACACATTCTAAACAGTCTTTTGCCATTCTAATGCCATTATCTGCATTGTAGGGCTATAGTAAGGTTGCTGGCTTGAAATTTAGCACTTGTAAAAAGATATTCGCTTATGAAATAAAAACACATTCTAAACAGTCTTTTGCCATTCTAATGCCATTATCTGCATTGTAGGGCTATAGTAAGGTTGCAGGCTTGAAATTTAGCACTTGTAAAAAGATATTCGCTTATGAAATAAAAACACATTCTAAACAGTCTTTTGCCATTCTAATGCCATTATCTGCATTGTAGGGCTATAGTAAGGTTGCTGGCTTGAAATTTAGCACTTGTAAAAAGATATTCGCTTATGAAATAAAAACACATTCTAAACAGTCTTTTGCCATTCTAATGCCATTATCTGCATTGTAGGGCTATTTAGACTGTCTTAGTAAGGTTGCTGGCTTGAAATTTAGCACTTGTAAAAAGATATTCGCTTATGAAATAAAAACACATTCTAAACAGTCTTTTGCCATTCTAATGCCATTATCTGCATTGTAGGGCTATAGTAAGGTTGCAGGCTTGAAATTTAGCACTTGTAAAAAGATATTCGCTTATGAAATAAAAACACATTCTAAACAGTCTTTTGCCATTCTAATGCCATTATCTGCATTGTAGGGCTATAGTAAGGTTGCAGGCTTGAAATTTAGCACTTGTAAAAAGATATTCGCTTATGAAATAAAAACACATTCTAAACAGTCTTTTGCCATTCTAATGCCATTATCTGCATTGTAGGGCTATAGTAAGGTTGCAGGCTTGAAATTTAGCACTTGTAAAAAGATATTCGCTTATGAAATAAAAACACATTCTAAACAGTCTTTTGCCATTCTAATGCCATTATCTGCATTGAAGGGCTATTTAGACTGTCTTAGTAAGGTTGCTGGCTTGAAATTTAGCACTTGTAAAAAGATATTCGCTTATGAAATAAAAACACATTCTAAACAGTCTTTTGCCATTCTAATGCCATTATCTGCATTGTAGGGCTATTTAGACTGTCTTAGTAAGGTTGCTGGCTTGAAATTTAGCACTTGTAAAAAGATATTCGCTTATGAAATAAAAACACATTCTAAACAGTCTTTTGCCATTCTAATGCCATTATCTGCATTGTAGGGCTATTTAGACTGTCTTAGTAAGGTTGCTGGCTTGAAATTTAGCACTTGTAAAAAGATATTCGCTTATGAAATAAAAACACATTCTAAACAGTCTTTTGCCATTCTAATGCCATTATCTGCATTGTAGGGCTATAGTAAGGTTGCTGGCTTGAAATTTAGCACTTGTAAAAAGATATTCGCTTATGAAATAAAAACACATTCTAAACAGTCTTTTGCCATTCTAATGCCATTATCTGCATTGTAGGGCTATAGTAAGGTTGCAGGCTTGAAATTTAGCACTTGTAAAAAGATATTCGCTTATGAAATAAAAACACATTCTAAACAGTCTTTTGCCATTCTAATGCCATTATCTGCATTGTAGGGCTATAGTAAGGTTGCTGGCTTGAAATTTAGCACTTGTAAAAAGATATTCGCTTATGAAATAAAAACACATTCTAAACAGTCTTTTGCCATTCTAATGCCATTATCTGCATTGTAGGGCTATTTAGACTGTCTTAGTAAGGTTGCTGGCTTGAAATTTAGCACTTGTAAAAAGATATTCGCTTATGAAATAAAAACACATTCTAAACAGTCTTTTGCCATTCTAATGCCATTATCTGCATTGTAGGGCTATAGTAAGGTTGCAGGCTTGAAATTTAGCACTTGTAAAAAGATATTCGCTTATGAAATAAAAACACATTCTAAACAGTCTTTTGCCATTCTAATGCCATTATCTGCATTGTAGGGCTATTTAGACTGTCTTAGTAAGGTTGCTGGCTTGAAATTTAGCACTTGTAAAAAGATATTCGCTTATGAAATAAAAACACATTCTAAACAGTCTTTTGCCATTCTAATGCCATTATCTGCATTGTAGGGCTATAGTAAGGTTGCTGGCTTGAAATTTAGCACTTGTAAAAAGATATTCGCTTATGAAATAAAAACACATTCTAAACAGTCTTTTGCCATTCTAATGCCATTATCTGCATTGTAGGGCTATAGTAAGGTTGCTGGCTTGAAATTTAGCACTTGTAAAAAGATATTCGCTTATGAAATAAAAACACATTCTAAACAGTCTTTTGCCATTCTAATGCCATTATCTGCATTGTAGGGCTATAGTAAGGTTGCTGGCTTGAAATTTAGCACTTGTAAAAAGATATTCGCTTATGAAATAAAAACACATTCTAAACAGTCTTTTGCCATTCTAATGCCATTATCTGCATTGTAGGGCTATAGTAAGGGTGCAGGCTTGAAATTTAGCACTTGTAAAAAGATATTCGCTTATGAAATAAAAACACATTCTAAACAGTCTTTTGCCATTCTAATGCCATTATCTGCATTGTAGGGCTATTTAGACTGTCTTAGTAAGGTTGCTGGCTTGACATTTAGCACTTGTAAAAAGATATTCGCTTATGAAATAAAAACACATTCTAAACAGTCTTTTGCCATTCTAATGCCATTATCTGCATTGTAGGGCTATTTAGACTGTCTTAGTAAGGTTGCTGGCTTGAAATTTAGCACTTGTAAAAAGATATTCGCTTATGAAATAAAAACACATTCTAAACAGTCTTTTGCCATTCTAATGCCATTATCTGCATTGTAGGGCTATAGTAAGGTTGCAGGCTTGAAATTTAGCACTTGTAAAAAGATATTCGCTTATGAAATAAAAACACATTCTAAACAGTCTTTTGCCATTCTAATGCCATTATCTGCATTGTAGGGCTATTTAGACTGTCTTAGTAAGGTTGCTGGCTTGAAATTTAGCACTTGTAAAAAGATATTCGCTTATGAAATAAAAACACATTCTAAACAGTCTTTTGCCATTCTACATTATCTGCATTGTAGGGCTATAGTAAGGTTGCAGGCTTGAAATTTAGCACTTGTAAAAAGATATTCGCTTATGAAATAAAAACACATTCTAAACAGTCTTTTGCCATTCTAATGCCATTATCTGCATTGTAGGGCTATAGTAAGGTTGCTGGCTTGAAATTTAGCACTTGTAAAAAGATATTCGCTTATGAAATAAAAACACATTCTAAACAGTCTTTTGCCATTCTAATGCCATTATCTGCATTGTAGGGCTATTTAGACTGTCTTAGTAAGGTTGCTGGCTTGAAATTTAGCACTTGTAAAAAGATATTCGCTTATGAAATAAAAACACATTCTAAACAGTCTTTTGCCATTCTAATGCCATTATCTGCATTGTAGGGCTATAGTAAGGTTGCAGGCTTGAAATTTAGCACTTGTAAAAAGATATTCGCTTATGAAATAAAAACACATTCTAAACAGTCTTTTGCCATTCTAATGCCATTATCTGCATTGTAGGGCTATAGTAAGGTTGCAGGCTTGAAATTTAGCACTTGTAAAAAGATATTCGCTTATGAAATAAAAACACATTCTAAACAGTCTTTTGCCATTCTAATGCCATTATCTGCATTGTAGGGCTATTTAGACTGTCTTAGTAAGGTTGCTGGCTTGAAATTTAGCACTTGTAAAAAGATATTCGCTTATGAAATAAAAACACATTCTAAACAGTCTTTTGCCATTCTAATGCCATTATCTGCATTGTAGGGCTATTTAGACTGTCTTAGTAAGGTTGCTGGCTTGAAATTTAGCACTTGTAAAAAGATATTCGCTTATGAAATAAAAACACATTCTAAACAGTCTTTTGCCATTCTAATGCCATTATCTGCATTGTAGGGCTATAGTAAGGTTGCTGGCTTGAAATTTAGCACTTGTAAAAAGATATTCGCTTATGAAATAAAAACACATTCTAAACAGTCTTTTGCCATTCTAATGCCATTATCTGCATTGTAGGGCTATAGTAAGGTTGCTGGCTTGAAATTTAGCACTTGTAAAAAGATATTCGCTTATGAAATAAAAACACATTCTAAACAGTCTTTTGCCATTCTAATGCCATTATCTGCATTGTAGGGCTATTTAGACTGTCTTAGTAAGGTTGCTGGCTTGAAATTTAGCACTTGTAAAAAGATATTCGCTTATGAAATAAAAACACATTCTAAACAGTCTTTTGCCATTCTAATGCCATTATCTGCATTGAAGGGCTATTTAGACTGTCTTAGTAAGGTTGCTGGCTTGAAATTTAGCACTTGTAAAAAGATATTCGCTTATGAAATAAAAACACATTCTAAACAGTCTTTTGCCATTCTAATGCCATTATCTGCATTGTAGGGCTATTTAGACTGTCTTAGTAAGGTTGCTGGCTTGAAATTTAGCACTTGTAAAAAGATATTCGCTTATGAAATAAAAACACATTCTAAACAGTCTTTTGCCATTCTAATGCCATTATCTGCATTGTAGGGCTATTTAGACTGTCTTAGTAAGGTTGCTGGCTTGAAATTTAGCACTTGTAAAAAGATATTCGCTTATGAAATAAAAACACATTCTAAACAGTCTTTTGCCATTCTAATGCCATTATCTGCATTGTAGGGCTATAGTAAGGTTGCTGGCTTGAAATTTAGCACTTGTAAAAAGATATTCGCTTATGAAATAAAAACACATTCTAAACAGTCTTTTGCCATTCTAATGCCATTATCTGCATTGTAGGGCTATAGTAAGGTTGCTGGCTTGAAATTTAGCACTTGTAAAAAGATATTCGCTTATGAAATAAAAACACATTCTAAACAGTCTTTTGCCATTCTAATGCCATTATCTGCATTGTAGGGCTATAGTAAGGTTGCTGGCTTGAAATTTAGCACTTGTAAAAAGATATTCGCTTATGAAATAAAAACACATTCTAAACAGTCTTTTGCCATTCTAATGCCATTATCTGCATTGTAGGGCTATAGTAAGGTTGCTGGCTTGAAATTTAGCACTTGTAAAAAGATATTCGCTTATGAAATAAAAACACATTCTAAACAGTCTTTTGCCATTCTAATGCCATTATCTGCATTGTAGGGCTATAGTAAGGTTGCTGGCTTGAAATTTAGCACTTGTAAAAAGATATTCGCTTATGAAATAAAAACACATTCTAAACAGTCTTTTGCCATTCTAATGCCATTATCTGCATTGTAGGGCTATAGTAAGGTTGCAGGCTTGAAATTTAGCACTTGTAAAAAGATATTCGCTTATGAAATAAAAACACATTCTAAACAGTCTTTTGCCATTCTAATGCCATTATCTGCATTGTAGGGCTATAGTAAGGTTGCTGGCTTGAAATTTAGCACTTGTAAAAAGATATTCGCTTATGAAATAAAAACACATTCTAAACAGTCTTTTGCCATTCTAATGCCATTATCTGCATTGTAGGGCTATTTAGACTGTCTTAGTAAGGTTGCTGGCTTGAAATTTAGCACTTGTAAAAAGATATTCGCTTATGAAATAAAAACACATTCTAAACAGTCTTTTGCCATTCTAATGCCATTATCTGCATTGTAGGGCTATAGTAAGGTTGCAGGCTTGAAATTTAGCACTTGTAAAAAGATATTCGCTTATGAAATAAAAACACATTCTAAACAGTCTTTTGCCATTCTAATGCCATTATCTGCATTGTAGGGCTATAGTAAGGTTGCAGGCTTGAAATTTAGCACTTGTAAAAAGATATTCGCTTATGAAATAAAAACACATTCTAAACAGTCTTTTGCCATTCTAATGCCATTATCTGCATTGTAGGGCTATTTAGACTGTCTTAGTAAGGTTGCTGGCTTGAAATTTAGCACTTGTAAAAAGATATTCGCTTATGAAATAAAAACACATTCTAAACAGTCTTTTGCCATTCTAATGCCATTATCTGCATTGTAGGGCTATTTAGACTGTCTTAGTAAGGTTGCTGGCTTGAAATTTAGCACTTGTAAAAAGATATTCGCTTATGAAATAAAAACACATTCTAAACAGTCTTTTGCCATTCTACATTATCTGCATTGTAGGGCTATAGTAAGGTTGCTGGCTTGAAATTTAGCACTTGTAAAAAGATATTCGCTTATGAAATAAAAACACATTCTAAACAGTCTTTTGCCATTCTAATGCCATTATCTGCATTGTAGGGCTATAGTAAGGTTGCTGGCTTGAAATTTAGCACTTGTAAAAAGATATTCGCTTATGAAATAAAAACACATTCTAAACAGTCTTTTGCCATTCTAATGCCATTATCTGCATTGTAGGGCTATAGTAAGGTTGCTGGCTTGAAATTTAGCACTTGTAAAAAGATATTCGCTTATGAAATAAAAACACATTCTAAACAGTCTTTTGCCATTCTAATGCCATTATCTGCATTGTAGGGCTATAGTAAGGTTGCTGGCTTGAAATTTAGCACTTGTAAAAAGATATTCGCTTATGAAATAAAAACACATTCTAAACAGTCTTTTGCCATTCTAATGCCATTATCTGCATTGTAGGGCTATTTAGACTGTCTTAGTAAGGTTGCTGGCTTGAAATTTAGCACTTGTAAAAAGATATTCGCTTATGAAATAAAAACACATTCTAAACAGTCTTTTGCCATTCTAATGCCATTATCTGCATTGTAGGGCTATAGTAAGGTTGCAGGCTTGAAATTTAGCACTTGTAAAAAGATATTCGCTTATGAAATAAAAACACATTCTAAACAGTCTTTTGCCATTCTAATGCCATTATCTGCATTGTAGGGCTATAGTAAGGTTGCAGGCTTGAAATTTAGCACTTGTAAAAAGATATTCGCTTATGAAATAAAAACACATTCTAAACAGTCTTTTGCCATTCTAATGCCATTATCTGCATTGTAGGGCTATTTAGACTGTCTTAGTAAGGTTGCTGGCTTGAAATTTAGCACTTGTAAAAAGATATTCGCTTATGAAATAAAAACACATTCTAAACAGTCTTTTGCCATTCTAATGCCATTATCTGCATTGTAGGGCTATTTAGACTGTCTTAGTAAGGTTGCTGGCTTGAAATTTAGCACTTGTAAAAAGATATTCGCTTATGAAATAAAAACACATTCTAAACAGTCTTTTGCCATTCTACATTATCTGCATTGTAGGGCTATAGTAAGGTTGCAGGCTTGAAATTTAGCACTTGTAAAAAGATATTCGCTTATGAAATAAAAACACATTCTAAACAGTCTTTTGCCATTCTAATGCCATTATCTGCATTGTAGGGCTATAGTAAGGTTGCTGGCTTGAAATTTAGCACTTGTAAAAAGATATTCGCTTATGAAATAAAAACACATTCTAAACAGTCTTTTGCCATTCTAATGCCATTATCTGCATTGTAGGGCTATTTAGACTGTCTTAGTAAGGTTGCTGGCTTGAAATTTAGCACTTGTAAAAAGATATTCGCTTATGAAATAAAAACACATTCTAAACAGTCTTTTGCCATTCTAATGCCATTATCTGCATTGTAGGGCTATAGTAAGGTTGCAGGCTTGAAATTTAGCACTTGTAAAAAGATATTCGCTTATGAAATAAAAACACATTCTAAACAGTATTTTGCCATTCTAATGCCATTATCTGCATTGTAGGGCTATAGTAAGGTTGCAGGCTTGAAATTTAGCACTTGTAAAAAGATATTCGCTTATGAAATAAAAACACATTCTAAACAGTCTTTTGCCATTCTAATGCCATTATCTGCATTGTAGGGCTATTTAGACTGTCTTAGTAAGGTTGCTGGCTTGAAATTTAGCACTTGTAAAAAGATATTCGCTTATGAAATAAAAACACATTCTAAACAGTCTTTTGCCATTCTAATGCCATTATCTGCATTGTAGGGCTATTTAGACTGTCTTAGTAAGGTTGCTGGCTTGAAATTTAGCACTTGTAAAAAGATATTCGCTTATGAAATAAAAACACATTCTAAACAGTCTTTTGCCATTCTAATGCCATTATCTGCATTGTAGGGCTATAGTAAGGTTGCTGGCTTGAAATTTAGCACTTGTAAAAAGATATTCGCTTATGAAATAAAAACACATTCTAAACAGTCTTTTGCCATTCTAATGCCATTATCTGCATTGTAGGGCTATAGTAAGGTTGCTGGCTTGAAATTTAGCACTTGTAAAAAGATATTCGCTTATGAAATAAAAACACATTCTAAACAGTCTTTTGCCATTCTAATGCCATTATCTGCATTGTAGGGCTATAGTAAGGTTGCAGGCTTGAAATTTAGCACTTGTAAAAAGATATTCGCTTATGAAATAAAAACACATTCTAAACAGTCTTTTGCCATTCTAATGCCATTATCTGCATTGTAGGGCTATTTAGACTGTCTTAGTAAGGTTGCTGGCTTGAAATTTAGCACTTGTAAAAAGATATTCGCTTATGAAATAAAAACACATTCTAAACAGTCTTTTGCCATTCTAATGCCATTATCTGCATTGTAGGGCTATAGTAAGGTTGCTGGCTTGAAATTTAGCACTTGTAAAAAGATATTCGCTTATGAAATAAAAACACATTCTAAACAGTCTTTTGCCATTCTAATGCCATTATCTGCATTGTAGGGCTATAGTAAGGTTGCTGGCTTGAAATTTAGCATTTGTAAAAAGATATTCGCTTATGAAATAAAAACACATTCTAAACAGTCTTTTGCCATTCTAATGCCATTATCTGCATTGTAGGGCTATTTAGACTGTCTTAGTAAGGTTGCTGGCTTGAAATTTAGCACTTGTAAAAAGATATTCGCTTATGAAATAAAAACACATTCTAAACAGTCTTTTGCCATTCTAATGCCATTATCTGCATTGAAGGGCTATTTAGACTGTCTTAGTAAGGTTGCTGGCTTGAAATTTAGCACTTGTAAAAAGATATTCGCTTATGAAATAAAAACACATTCTAAACAGTCTTTTGCCATTCTAATGCCATTATCTGCATTGTAGGGCTATTTAGACTGTCTTAGTAAGGTTGCTGGCTTGAAATTTAGCACTTGTAAAAAGATATTCGCTTATGAAATAAAAACACATTCTAAACAGTCTTTTGCCATTCTAATGCCATTATCTGCATTGTAGGGCTATTTAGACTGTCTTAGTAAGGTTGCTGGCTTGAAATTTAGCACTTGTAAAAAGATATTCGCTTATGAAATAAAAACACATTCTAAACAGTCTTTTGCCATTCTAATGCCATTATCTGCTTTGTAGGGCTATAGTAAGGTTGCTGGCTTGAAATTTAGCACTTGTAAAAAGATATTCGCTTATGAAATAAAAACACATTCTAAACAGTCTTTTGCCATTCTAATGCCATTATCTGCATTGTAGGGCTATAGTAAGGTTGCTGGCTTGAAATTTAGCACTTGTAAAAAGATATTCGCTTATGAAATAAAAACACATTCTAAACAGTCTTTTGCCATTCTAATGCCATTATCTGCATTGTAGGGCTATAGTAAGGTTGCTGGCTTGAAATTTAGCACTTGTAAAAAGATATTCGCTTATGAAATAAAAACACATTCTAAACAGTCTTTTGCCATTATAATGCCATTATCTGCATTGTAGGGCTATAGTAAGGTTGCTGGCTTGAAATTTAGCACTTGTAAAAAGATATTCGCTTATGAAATAAAAACACATTCTAAACAGTCTTTTGCCATTCTAATGCCATTATCTGCATTGTAGGGCTATAGTAAGGTTGCTGGCTTGAAATTTAGCACTTGTAAAAAGATATTCGCTTATGAAATAAAAACACATTCTAAACAGTCTTTTGCCATTCTAATGCCATTATCTGCATTGTAGGGCTATAGTAAGGTTGCAGGCTTGAAATTTAGCACTTGTAAAAAGATATTCGCTTATGAAATAAAAACACATTCTAAACAGTCTTTTGCCATTCTAATGCCATTATCTGCATTGTAGGGCTATAGTAAGGTTGCAGGCTTGAAATTTAGCACTTGTAAAAAGATATTCGCTTATGAAATAAAAACACATTCTAAACAGTCTTTTGCCATTCTAATGCCATTATCTGCATTGTAGGGCTATTTAGACTGTCTTAGTAAGGTTGCTGGCTTGAAATTTAGCACTTGTAAAAAGATATTCGCTTATGAAATAAAAACACATTCTAAACAGTCTTTTGCCATTCTAATGCCATTATCTGCATTGTAGGGCTATAGTAAGGTTGCAGGCTTGAAATTTAGCACTTGTAAAAAGATATTCGCTTATGAAATAAAAACACATTCTAAACAGTCTTTTGCCATTCTAATGCCATTATCTGCATTGTAGGGCTATAGTAAGGTTGCAGGCTTGAAATTTAGCACTTGTAAAAAGATATTCGCTTATGAAATAAAAACACATTCTAAACAGTCTTTTGCCATTCTAATGCCATTATCTGCATTGTAGGGCTATTTAGACTGTCTTAGTAAGGTTGCTGGCTTGAAATTTAGCACTTGTAAAAAGATATTCGCTTATGAAATAAAAACACATTCTAAACAGTCTTTTGCCATTCTAATGCCATTATCTGCATTGTAGGGCTATTTAGACTGTCTTAGTAAGGTTGCTGGCTTGAAATTTAGCACTTGTAAAAAGATATTCGCTTATGAAATAAAAACACATTCTAAACAGTCTTTTGCCATTCTACATTATCTGCATTGTAGGGCTATAGTAAGGTTGCAGGCTTGAAATTTAGCACTTGTAAAAAGATATTCGCTTATGAAATAAAAACACATTCTAAACAGTCTTTTGCCATTCTAATGCCATTATCTGCATTGTAGGGCTATAGTAAGGTTGCTGGCTTGAAATTTAGCACTTGTAAAAAGATATTCGCTTATGAAATAAAAACACATTCTAAACAGTCTTTTGCCATTCTAATGCCATTATCTGCATTGTAGGGCTATTTAGACTGTCTTAGTAAGGTTGCTGGCTTGAAATTTAGCACTTGTAAAAAGATATTCGCTTATGAAATAAAAACACATTCTAAACAGTCTTTTGCCATTCTAATGCCATTATCTGCATTGTAGGGCTATAGTAAGGTTGCAGGCTTGAAATTTAGCACTTGTAAAAAGATATTCGCTTATGAAATAAAAACACATTCTAAACAGTATTTTGCCATTCTAATGCCATTATCTGCATTGTAGGGCTATAGTAAGGTTGCAGGCTTGAAATTTAGCACTTGTAAAAAGATATTCGCTTATGAAATAAAAACACATTCTAAACAGTCTTTTGCCATTCTAATGCCATTATCTGCATTGTAGGGCTATTTAGACTGTCTTAGTAAGGTTGCTGGCTTGAAATTTAGCACTTGTAAAAAGATATTCGCTTATGAAATAAAAACACATTCTAAACAGTCTTTTGCCATTCTAATGCCATTATCTGCATTGTAGGGCTATTTAGACTGTCTTAGTAAGGTTGCTGGCTTGAAATTTAGCACTTGTAAAAAGATATTCGCTTATGAAATAAAAACACATTCTAAACAGTCTTTTGCCATTCTAATGCCATTATCTGCATTGTAGGGCTATAGTAAGGTTGCTGGCTTGAAATTTAGCACTTGTAAAAAGATATTCGCTTATGAAATAAAAACACATTCTAAACAGTCTTTTGCCATTCTAATGCCATTATCTGCATTGTAGGGCTATAGTAAGGTTGCTGGCTTGAAATTTAGCACTTGTAAAAAGATATTCGCTTATGAAATAAAAACACATTCTAAACAGTCTTTTGCCATTCTAATGCCATTATCTGCATTGTAGGGCTATAGTAAGGTTGCAGGCTTGAAATTTAGCACTTGTAAAAAGATATTCGCTTATGAAATAAAAACACATTCTAAACAGTCTTTTGCCATTCTAATGCCATTATCTGCATTGTAGGGCTATTTAGACTGTCTTAGTAAGGTTGCTGGCTTGAAATTTAGCACTTGTAAAAAGATATTCGCTTATGAAATAAAAACACATTCTAAACAGTCTTTTGCCATTCTAATGCCATTATCTGCATTGTAGGGCTATAGTAAGGTTGCTGGCTTGAAATTTAGCACTTGTAAAAAGATATTCGCTTATGAAATAAAAACACATTCTAAACAGTCTTTTGCCATTCTAATGCCATTATCTGCATTGTAGGGCTATAGTAAGGTTGCTGGCTTGAAATTTAGCATTTGTAAAAAGATATTCGCTTATGAAATAAAAACACATTCTAAACAGTCTTTTGCCATTCTAATGCCATTATCTGCATTGTAGGGCTATTTAGACTGTCTTAGTAAGGTTGCTGGCTTGAAATTTAGCACTTGTAAAAAGATATTCGCTTATGAAATAAAAACACATTCTAAACAGTCTTTTGCCATTCTAATGCCATTATCTGCATTGAAGGGCTATTTAGACTGTCTTAGTAAGGTTGCTGGCTTGAAATTTAGCACTTGTAAAAAGATATTCGCTTATGAAATAAAAACACATTCTAAACAGTCTTTTGCCATTCTAATGCCATTATCTGCATTGTAGGGCTATTTAGACTGTCTTAGTAAGGTTGCTGGCTTGAAATTTAGCACTTGTAAAAAGATATTCGCTTATGAAATAAAAACACATTCTAAACAGTCTTTTGCCATTCTAATGCCATTATCTGCATTGTAGGGCTATTTAGACTGTCTTAGTAAGGTTGCTGGCTTGAAATTTAGCACTTGTAAAAAGATATTCGCTTATGAAATAAAAACACATTCTAAACAGTCTTTTGCCATTCTAATGCCATTATCTGCATTGTAGGGCTATAGTAAGGTTGCTGGCTTGAAATTTAGCACTTGTAAAAAGATATTCGCTTATGAAATAAAAACACATTCTAAACAGTCTTTTGCCATTCTAATGCCATTATCTGCATTGTAGGGCTATAGTAAGGTTGCTGGCTTGAAATTTAGCACTTGTAAAAAGATATTCGCTTATGAAATAAAAACACATTCTAAACAGTCTTTTGCCATTCTAATGCCATTATCTGCATTGTAGGGCTATAGTAAGGTTGCTGGCTTGAAATTTAGCACTTGTAAAAAGATATTCGCTTATGAAATAAAAACACATTCTAAACAGTCTTTTGCCATTCTAATGCCATTATCTGCATTGTAGGGCTATAGTAAGGTTGCTGGCTTGAAATTTAGCACTTGTAAAAAGATATTCGCTTATGAAATAAAAACACATTCTAAACAGTCTTTTGCCATTCTAATGCCATTATCTGCATTGTAGGGCTATAGTAAGGTTGCTGGCTTGAAATTTAGCACTTGTAAAAAGATATTCGCTTATGAAATAAAAACACATTCTAAACAGTCTTTTGCCATTCTAATGCCATTATCTGCATTGTAGGGCTATAGTAAGGTTGCAGGCTTGAAATTTAGCACTTGTAAAAAGATATTCGCTTATGAAATAAAAACACATTCTAAACAGTCTTTTGCCATTCTAATGCCATTATCTGCATTGTAGGGCTATAGTAAGGTTGCAGGCTTGAAATTTAGCACTTGTAAAAAGATATTCGCTTATGAAATAAAAACACATTCTAAACAGTCTTTTGCCATTCTAATGCCATTATCTGCATTGTAGGGCTATTTAGACTGTCTTAGTAAGGTTGCTGGCTTGAAATTTAGCACTTGTAAAAAGATATTCGCTTATGAAATAAAAACACATTCTAAACAGTCTTTTGCCATTCTAATGCCATTATCTGCATTGTAGGGCTATTTAGACTGTCTTAGTAAGGTTGCTGGCTTGAAATTTAGCACTTGTAAAAAGATATTCGCTTATGAAATAAAAACACATTCTAAACAGTCTTTTGCCATTCTAATGCCATTATCTGCATTGTAGGGCTATAGTAAGGTTGCTGGCTTGAAATTTAGCACTTGTAAAAAGATATTCGCTTATGAAATAAAAACACATTCTAAACAGTCTTTTGCCATTCTAATGCCATTATCTGCATTGTAGGGCTATAGTAAGGTTGCTGGCTTGAAATTTAGCACTTGTAAAAAGATATTCGCTTATGAAATAAAAACACATTCTAAACAGTCTTTTGCCATTCTAATGCCATTATCTGCATTGTAGGGCTATTTAGACTGTCTTAGTAAGGTTGCTGGCTTGAAATTTAGCACTTGTAAAAAGATATTCGCTTATGAAATAAAAACACATTCTAAACAGTCTTTTGCCATTCTAATGCCATTATCTGCATTGTAGGGCTATTTAGACTGTCTTAGTAAGGTTGCTGGCTTGAAATTTAGCACTTGTAAAAAGATATTCGCTTATGAAATAAAAACACATTCTAAACAGTCTTTTGCCATTCTAATGCCATTATCTGCATTGTAGGGCTATAGTAAGGTTGCTGGCTTGAAATTTAGCACTTGTAAAAAGATATTCGCTTATGAAATAAAAACACATTCTAAACAGTCTTTTGCCATTCTAATGCCATTATCTGCATTGTAGGGCTATAGTAAGGTTGCTGGCTTGAAATTTAGCACTTGTAAAAAGATATTCGCTTATGAAATAAAAACACATTCTAAACAGTCTTTTGCCATTCTAATGCCATTATCTGCATTGTAGGGCTATAGTAAGGTTGCTGGCTTGAAATTTAGCACTTGTAAAAAGATATTCGCTTATGAAATAAAAACACATTCTAAACAGTCTTTTGCCATTCTAATGCCATTATCTGCATTGTAGGGCTATAGTAAGGGTGCAGGCTTGAAATTTAGCACTTGTAAAAAGATATTCGCTTATGAAATAAAAACACATTCTAAACAGTCTTTTGCCATTCTAATGCCATTATCTGCATTGTAGGGCTATTTAGACTGTCTTAGTAAGGTTGCTGGCTTGACATTTAGCACTTGTAAAAAGATATTCGCTTATGAAATAAAAACACATTCTAAACAGTCTTTTGCCATTCTAATGCCATTATCTGCATTGTAGGGCTATTTAGACTGTCTTAGTAAGGTTGCTGGCTTGAAATTTAGCACTTGTAAAAAGATATTCGCTTATGAAATAAAAACACATTCTAAACAGTCTTTTGCCATTCTAATGCCATTATCTGCATTGTAGGGCTATAGTAAGGTTGCTGGCTTGAAATTTAGCACTTGTAAAAAGATATTCGCTTATGAAATAAAAACACATTCTAAACAGTCTTTTGCCATTCTAATGCCATTATCTGCATTGTAGGGCTATAGTAAGGTTGCTGGCTTGAAATTTAGCACTTGTAAAAAGATATTCGCTTATGAAATAAAAACACATTCTAAACAGTCTTTTGCCATTCTAATGCCATTATCTGCATTGTAGGGCTATTTAGACTGTCTTAGTAAGGTTGCTGGCTTGAAATTTAGCACTTGTAAAAAGATATTCGCTTATGAAATAAAAACACATTCTAAACAGTCTTTTGCCATTCTAATGCCATTATCTGCATTGTAGGGCTATAGTAAGGTTGCAGGCTTGAAATTTAGCACTTGTAAAAAGATATTCGCTTATGAAATAAAAACACATTCTAAACAGTCTTTTGCCATTCTAATGCCATTATCTGCATTGTAGGGCTATAGTAAGGTTGCAGGCTTGAAATTTAGCACTTGTAAAAAGATATTCGCTTATGAAATAAAAACACATTCTAAACAGTCTTTTGCCATTCTAATGCCATTATCTGCATTGTAGGGCTATTTAGACTGTCTTAGTAAGGTTGCTGGCTTGAAATTTAGCACTTGTAAAAAGATATTCGCTTATGAAATAAAAACACATTCTAAACAGTCTTTTGCCATTCTAATGCCATTATCTGCATTGTAGGGCTATTTAGACTGTCTTAGTAAGGTTGCTGGCTTGAAATTTAGCACTTGTAAAAAGATATTCGCTTATGAAATAAAAACACATTCTAAACAGTCTTTTGCCATTCTAATGCCATTATCTGCATTGTAGGGCTATAGTAAGGTTGCTGGCTTGAAATTTAGCACTTGTAAAAAGATATTCGCTTATGAAATAAAAACACATTCTAAACAGTCTTTTGCCATTCTAATGCCATTATCTGCATTGTAGGGCTATAGTAAGGTTGCTGGCTTGAAATTTAGCACTTGTAAAAAGATATTCGCTTATGAAATAAAAACACATTCTAAACAGTCTTTTGCCATTCTAATGCCATTATCTGCATTGTAGGGCTATTTAGACTGTCTTAGTAAGGTTGCTGGCTTGAAATTTAGCACTTGTAAAAAGATATTCGCTTATGAAATAAAAACACATTCTAAACAGTCTTTTGCCATTCTAATGCCATTATCTGCATTGAAGGGCTATTTAGACTGTCTTAGTAAGGTTGCTGGCTTGAAATTTAGCACTTGTAAAAAGATATTCGCTTATGAAATAAAAACACATTCTAAACAGTCTTTTGCCATTCTAATGCCATTATCTGCATTGTAGGGCTATTTAGACTGTCTTAGTAAGGTTGCTGGCTTGAAATTTAGCACTTGTAAAAAGATATTCGCTTATGAAATAAAAACACATTCTAAACAGTCTTTTGCCATTCTAATGCCATTATCTGCATTGTAGGGCTATTTAGACTGTCTTAGTAAGGTTGCTGGCTTGAAATTTAGCACTTGTAAAAAGATATTCGCTTATGAAATAAAAACACATTCTAAACAGTCTTTTGCCATTCTAATGCCATTATCTGCATTGTAGGGCTATAGTAAGGTTGCTGGCTTGAAATTTAGCACTTGTAAAAAGATATTCGCTTATGAAATAAAAACACATTCTAAACAGTCTTTTGCCATTCTAATGCCATTATCTGCATTGTAGGGCTATAGTAAGGTTGCAGGCTTGAAATGTAGCACTTGTAAAAAGATATTCGCTTATGAAATAAAAATACATTCTAAACAGTCTTTTGCCATTCTAATGCCATTATCTGCATTGTAGGGCTATAGTAAGGTTGCTGGCTTGAAATTTAGCACTTGTAAAAAGATATTCGCTTATGAAATAAAAACACATTCTAAACAGTCTTTTGCCATTCTAATGCCATTATCTGCATTGTAGGGCTATAGTAAGGTTGCTGGCTTGAAATTTAGCACTTGTAAAAAGATATTCGCTTATGAAATAAAAACACATTCTAAACAGTCTTTTGCCATTCTAATGCCATTATCTGCATTGTAGGGCTATAGTAAGGTTGCAGGCTTGAAATTTAGCACTTGTAAAAAGATATTCGCTTATGAAATAAAAACACATTCTAAACAGTCTTTTGCCATTCTAATGCCATTATCTGCATTGTAGGGCTATAGTAAGGTTGCTGGCTTGAAATTTAGCACTTGTAAAAAGATATTCGCTTATGAAATAAAAACACATTCTAAACAGTCTTTTGCCATTCTAATGCCATTATCTGCATTGTAGGGCTATTTAGACTGTCTTAGTAAGGTTGCTGGCTTGAAATTTAGCACTTGTAAAAAGATATTCGCTTATGAAATAAAAACACATTCTAAACAGTCTTTTGCCATTCTAATGCCATTATCTGCATTGTAGGGCTATAGTAAGGTTGCAGGCTTGAAATTTAGCACTTGTAAAAAGATATTCGCTTATGAAATAAAAACACATTCTAAACAGTCTTTTGCCATTCTAATGCCATTATCTGCATTGTAGGGCTATAGTAAGGTTGCAGGCTTGAAATTTAGCACTTGTAAAAAGATATTCGCTTATGAAATAAAAACACATTCTAAACAGTCTTTTGCCATTCTAATGCCATTATCTGCATTGTAGGGCTATTTAGACTGTCTTAGTAAGGTTGCTGGCTTGAAATTTAGCACTTGTAAAAAGATATTCGCTTATGAAATAAAAACACATTCTAAACAGTCTTTTGCCATTCTAATGCCATTATCTGCATTGTAGGGCTATTTAGACTGTCTTAGTAAGGTTGCTGGCTTGAAATTTAGCACTTGTAAAAAGATATTCGCTTATGAAATAAAAACACATTCTAAACAGTCTTTTGCCATTCTAGCATTATCTGCATTGTAGGGCTATAGTAAGGTTGCAGGCTTGAAATTTAGCACTTGTAAAAAGATATTCGCTTATGAAATAAAAACACATTCTAAACAGTCTTTTGCCATTCTAATGCCATTATCTGCATTGTAGGGCTATAGTAAGGTTGCTGGCTTGAAATTTAGCACTTGTAAAAAGATATTCGCTTATGAAATAAAAACACATTCTAAACAGTCTTTTGCCATTCTAATGCCATTATCTGCATTGTAGGGCTATTTAGACTGTCTTAGTAAGGTTGCTGGCTTGAAATTTAGCACTTGTAAAAAGATATTCGCTTATGAAATAAAAACACATTCTAAACAGTCTTTTGCCATTCTAATGCCATTATCTGCATTGTAGGGCTATAGTAAGGTTGCAGGCTTGAAATTTAGCACTTGTAAAAAGATATTCGCTTATGAAATAAAAACACATTCTAAACAGTCTTTTGCCATTCTAATGCCATTATCTGCATTGTAGGGCTATAGTAAGGTTGCAGGCTTGAAATTTAGCACTTGTAAAAAGATATTCGCTTATGAAATAAAAACACATTCTAAACAGTCTTTTGCCATTCTAATGCCATTATCTGCATTGTAGGGCTATTTAGACTGTCTTAGTAAGGTTGCTGGCTTGAAATTTAGCACTTGTAAAAAGATATTCGCTTATGAAATAAAAACACATTCTAAACAGTCTTTTGCCATTCTAATGCCATTATCTGCATTGTAGGGCTATTTAGACTGTCTTAGTAAGGTTGCTGGCTTGAAATTTAGCACTTGTAAAAAGATATTCGCTTATGAAATAAAAACACATTCTAAACAGTCTTTTGCCATTCTAATGCCATTATCTGCATTGTAGGGCTATAGTAAGGTTGCTGGCTTGAAATTTAGCACTTGTAAAAAGATATTCGCTTATGAAATAAAAACACATTCTAAACAGTCTTTTGCCATTCTAATGCCATTATCTGCATTGTAGGGCTATAGTAAGGTTGCTGGCTTGAAATTTAGCACTTGTAAAAAGATATTCGCTTATGAAATAAAAACACATTCTAAACAGTCTTTTGCCATTCTAATGCCATTATCTGCATTGTAGGGCTATAGTAAGGTTGCAGGCTTGAAATTTAGCACTTGTAAAAAGATATTCGCTTATGAAATAAAAACACATTCTAAACAGTCTTTTGCCATTCTAATGCCATTATCTGCATTGTAGGGCTATTTAGACTGTCTTAGTAAGGTTGCTGGCTTGAAATTTAGCACTTGTAAAAAGATATTCGCTTATGAAATAAAAACACATTCTAAACAGTCTTTTGCCATTCTACATTATCTGCATTGTAGGGCTATAGTAAGGTTGCAGGCTTGAAATTTAGCACTTGTAAAAAGATATTCGCTTATGAAATAAAAACACATTCTAAACAGTCTTTTGCCATTCTAATGCCATTATCTGCATTGTAGGGCTATAGTAAGGTTGCTGGCTTGAAATTTAGCACTTGTAAAAAGATATTCGCTTATGAAATAAAAACACATTCTAAACAGTCTTTTGCCATTCTAATGCCATTATCTGCATTGTAGGGCTATTTAGACTGTCTTAGTAAGGTTGCTGGCTTGAAATTTAGCACTTGTAAAAAGATATTCGCTTATGAAATAAAAACACATTCTAAACAGTCTTTTGCCATTCTAATGCCATTATCTGCATTGTAGGGCTATAGTAAGGTTGCAGGCTTGAAATTTAGCACTTGTAAAAAGATATTCGCTTATGAAATAAAAACACATTCTAAACAGTCTTTTGCCATTCTAATGCCATTATCTGCATTGTAGGGCTATAGTAAGGTTGCAGGCTTGAAATTTAGCACTTGTAAAAAGATATTCGCTTATGAAATAAAAACACATTCTAAACAGTCTTTTGCCATTCTAATGCCATTATCTGCATTGTAGGGCTATTTAGACTGTCTTAGTAAGGTTGCTGGCTTGAAATTTAGCACTTGTAAAAAGATATTCGCTTATGAAATAAAAACACATTCTAAACAGTCTTTTGCCATTCTAATGCCATTATCTGCATTGTAGGGCTATTTAGACTGTCTTAGTAAGGTTGCTGGCTTGAAATTTAGCACTTGTAAAAAGATATTCGCTTATGAAATAAAAACACATTCTAAACAGTCTTTTGCCATTCTAATGCCATTATCTGCATTGTAGGGCTATAGTAAGGTTGCTGGCTTGAAATTTAGCACTTGTAAAAAGATATTCGCTTATGAAATAAAAACACATTCTAAACAGTCTTTTGCCATTCTAATGCCATTATCTGCATTGTAGGGCTATAGTAAGGTTGCTGGCTTGAAATTTAGCACTTGTAAAAAGATATTCGCTTATGAAATAAAAACACATTCTAAACAGTCTTTTGCCATTCTAATGCCATTATCTGCATTGTAGGGCTATAGTAAGGTTGCAGGCTTGAAATTTAGCACTTGTAAAAAGATATTCGCTTATGAAATAAAAACACATTCTAAACAGTCTTTTGCCATTCTAATGCCATTATCTGCATTGTAGGGCTATTTAGACTGTCTTAGTAAGGTTGCTGGCTTGAAATTTAGCACTTGTAAAAAGATATTCGCTTATGAAATAAAAACACATTCTAAACAGTCTTTTGCCATTCTAATGCCATTATCTGCATTGTAGGGCTATTTAGACTGTCTTAGTAAGGTTGCTGGCTTGAAATTTAGCACTTGTAAAAAGATATTCGCTTATGAAATAAAAACACATTCTAAACAGTCTTTTGCCATTCTAATGCCATTATCTGCATTGTAGGGCTATAGTAAGGTTGCTGGCTTGAAATTTAGCACTTGTAAAAAGATATTCGCTTATGAAATAAAAACACATTCTAAACAGTCTTTTGCCATTCTAATGCCATTATCTGCATTGTAGGGCTATAGTAAGGTTGCTGGCTTGAAATTTAGCATTTGTAAAAAGATATTCGCTTATGAAATAAAAACACATTCTAAACAGTCTTTTGCCATTCTAATGCCATTATCTGCATTGTAGGGCTATTTAGACTGTCTTAGTAAGGTTGCTGGCTTGAAATTTAGCACTTGTAAAAAGATATTCGCTTATGAAATAAAAACACATTCTAAACAGTCTTTTGCCATTCTAATGCCATTATCTGCATTGAAGGGCTATTTAGACTGTCTTAGTAAGGTTGCTGGCTTGAAATTTAGCACTTGTAAAAAGATATTCGCTTATGAAATAAAAACACATTCTAAACAGTCTTTTGCCATTCTAATGCCATTATCTGCATTGTAGGGCTATTTAGACTGTCTTAGTAAGGTTGCTGGCTTGAAATTTAGCACTTGTAAAAAGATATTCGCTTATGAAATAAAAACACATTCTAAACAGTCTTTTGCCATTCTAATGCCATTATCTGCATTGTAGGGCTATTTAGACTGTCTTAGTAAGGTTGCTGGCTTGAAATTTAGCACTTGTAAAAAGATATTCGCTTATGAAATAAAAACACATTCTAAACAGTCTTTTGCCATTCTAATGCCATTATCTGCATTGTAGGGCTATAGTAAGGTTGCTGGCTTGAAATTTAGCACTTGTAAAAAGATATTCGCTTATGAAATAAAAACACATTCTAAACAGTCTTTTGCCATTCTAATGCCATTATCTGCATTGTAGGGCTATAGTAAGGTTGCTGGCTTGAAATTTAGCACTTGTAAAAAGATATTCGCTTATGAAATAAAAACACATTCTAAACAGTCTTTTGCCATTCTAATGCCATTATCTGCATTGTAGGGCTATAGTAAGGTTGCTGGCTTGAAATTTAGCACTTGTAAAAAGATATTCGCTTATGAAATAAAAACACATTCTAAACAGTCTTTTGCCATTCTAATGCCATTATCTGCATTGTAGGGCTATAGTAAGGTTGCTGGCTTGAAATTTAGCACTTGTAAAAAGATATTCGCTTATGAAATAAAAACACATTCTAAACAGTCTTTTGCCATTCTAATGCCATTATCTGCATTGTAGGGCTATTTAGACTGTCTTAGTAAGGTTGCTGGCTTGAAATTTAGCACTTGTAAAAAGATATTCGCTTATGAAATAAAAACACATTCTAAACAGTCTTTTGCCATTCTAATGCCATTATCTGCATTGTAGGGCTATAGTAAGGTTGCTGGCTTGAAATTTAGCACTTGTAAAAAGATATTCGCTTATGAAATAAAAACACATTCTAAACAGTCTTTTGCCATTCTAATGCCATTATCTGCATTGTAGGGCTATAGTAAGGTTGCTGGCTTGAAATTTAGCACTTGTAAAAAGATATTCGCTTATGAAATAAAAACACATTCTAAACAGTCTTTTGCCATTCTAATGCCATTATCTGCATTGTAGGGCTATTTAGACTGTCTTAGTAAGGTTGCTGGCTTGAAATTTAGCACTTGTAAAAAGATATTCGCTTATGAAATAAAAACACATTCTAAACAGTCTTTTGCCATTCTAATGCCATTATCTGCATTGTAGGGCTATAGTAAGGTTGCTGGCTTGAAATTTAGCACTTGTAAAAAGATATTCGCTTATGAAATAAAAACACATTCTAAACAGTCTTTTGCCATTCTAATGCCATTATCTGCATTGTAGGGCTATAGTAAGGTTGCTGGCTTGAAATTTAGCACTTGTAAAAAGATATTCGCTTATGAAATAAAAACACATTCTAAACAGTCTTTTGCCATTCTAATGCCATTATCTGCATTGTAGGGCTATAGTAAGGTTGCTGGCTTGAAATTTAGCACTTGTAAAAAGATATTCGCTTATGAAATAAAAACACATTCTAAACAGTCTTTTGCCATTCTAATGCCATTATCTGCATTGTAGGGCTATAGTAAGGTTGCTGGCTTGAAATTTAGCACTTGTAAAAAGATATTCGCTTATGAAATAAAAACACATTCTAAACAGTCTTTTGCCATTCTAATGCCATTATCTGCATTGTAGGGCTATTTAGACTGTCTTAGTAAGGTTGCTGGCTTGAAATTTAGCACTTGTAAAAAGATATTCGCTTATGAAATAAAAACACATTCTAAACAGTCTTTTGCCATTCTAATGCCATTATCTGCATTGTAGGGCTATTTAGACTGTCTTAGTAAGGTTGCTGGCTTGAAATTTAGCACTTGTAAAAAGATATTCGCTTATGAAATAAAAACACATTCTAAACAGTCTTTTGCCATTCTAATGCCATTATCTGCATTGTAGGGCTATAGTAAGGTTGCTGGCTTGAAATTTAGCACTTGTAAAAAGATATTCGCTTATGAAATAAAAACACATTCTAAACAGTCTTTTGCCATTCTAATGCCATTATCTGCATTGTAGGGCTATAGTAAGGTTGCTGGCTTGAAATTTAGCACTTGTAAAAAGATATTCGCTTATGAAATAAAAACACATTCTAAACAGTCTTTTGCCATTCTAATGCCATTATCTGCATTGTAGGGCTATAGTAAGGTTGCAGGCTTGAAATTTAGCACTTGTAAAAAGATATTCGCTTATGAAATAAAAACACATTCTAAACAGTCTTTTGCCATTCTAATGCCATTATCTGCATTGTAGGGCTATTTAGACTGTCTTAGTAAGGTTGCTGGCTTGAAATTTAGCACTTGTAAAAAGATATTCGCTTATGAAATAAAAACACATTCTAAACAGTCTTTTGCCATTCTAATGCCATTATCTGCATTGTAGGGCTATTTAGACTGTCTTAGTAAGGTTGCTGGCTTGAAATTTAGCACTTGTAAAAAGATATTCGCTTATGAAATAAAAACACATTCTAAACAGTCTTTTGCCATTCTAATGCCATTATCTGCATTGTAGGGCTATAGTAAGGTTGCTGGCTTGAAATTTAGCACTTGTAAAAAGATATTCGCTTATGAAATAAAAACACATTCTAAACAGTCTTTTGCCATTCTAATGCCATTATCTGCATTGTAGGGCTATAGTAAGGTTGCTGGCTTGAAATTTAGCATTTGTAAAAAGATATTCGCTTATGAAATAAAAACACATTCTAAACAGTCTTTTGCCATTCTAATGCCATTATCTGCATTGTAGGGCTATTTAGACTGTCTTAGTAAGGTTGCTGGCTTGAAATTTAGCACTTGTAAAAAGATATTCGCTTATGAAATAAAAACACATTCTAAACAGTCTTTTGCCATTCTAATGCCATTATCTGCATTGAAGGGCTATTTAGACTGTCTTAGTAAGGTTGCTGGCTTGAAATTTAGCACTTGTAAAAAGATATTCGCTTATGAAATAAAAACACATTCTAAACAGTCTTTTGCCATTCTAATGCCATTATCTGCATTGTAGGGCTATTTAGACTGTCTTAGTAAGGTTGCTGGCTTGAAATTTAGCACTTGTAAAAAGATATTCGCTTATGAAATAAAAACACATTCTAAACAGTCTTTTGCCATTCTAATGCCATTATCTGCATTGTAGGGCTATTTAGACTGTCTTAGTAAGGTTGCTGGCTTGAAATTTAGCACTTGTAAAAAGATATTCGCTTATGAAATAAAAACACATTCTAAACAGTCTTTTGCCATTCTAATGCCATTATCTGCATTGTAGGGCTATTTAGACTGTCTTAGTAAGGTTGCTGGCTTGAAATTTAGCACTTGTAAAAAGATATTCGCTTATGAAATAAAAACACATTCTAAACAGTCTTTTGCCATTCTAATGCCATTATCTGCATTGTAGGGCTATTTAGACTGTCTTAGTAAGGTTGCTGGCTTGAAATTTAGCACTTGTAAAAAGATATTCGCTTATGAAATAAAAACACATTCTAAACAGTCTTTTGCCATTCTAATGCCATTATCTGCATTGTAGGGCTATAGTAAGGTTGCTGGCTTGAAATTTAGCACTTGTAAAAAGATATTCGCTTATGAAATAAAAACACATTCTAAACAGTCTTTTGCCATTCTAATGCCATTATCTGCATTGTAGGGCTATAGTAAGGTTGCAGGCTTGAAATTTAGCACTTGTAAAAAGATATTCGCTTATGAAATAAAAACACATTCTAAACAGTCTTTTGCCATTCTAATGCCATTATCTGCATTGTAGGGCTATAGTAAGGTTGCTGGCTTGAAATTTAGCACTTGTAAAAAGATATTCGCTTATGAAATAAAAACACATTCTAAACAGTCTTTTGCCATTCTAATGCCATTATCTGCATTGTAGGGCTATAGTAAGGTTGCTGGCTTGAAATTTAGCACTTGTAAAAAGATATTCGCTTATGAAATAAAAACACATTCTAAACAGTCTTTTGCCATTCTAATGCCATTATCTGCATTGTAGGGCTATAGTAAGGTTGCTGGCTTGAAATTTAGCACTTGTAAAAAGATATTCGCTTATGAAATAAAAACACATTCTAAACAGTCTTTTGCCATTCTAATGCCATTATCTGCATTGTAGGGCTATAGTAAGGTTGCTGGCTTGAAATTTAGCACTTGTAAAAAGATATTCGCTTATGAAATAAAAACACATTCTAAACAGTCTTTTGCCATTCTAATGCCATTATCTGCATTGTAGGGCTATAGTAAGGTTGCAGGCTTGAAATTTAGCACTTGTAAAAAGATATTCGCTTATGAAATAAAAACACATTCTAAACAGTCTTTTGCCATTCTACATTATCTGCATTGTAGGGCTATAGTAAGGTTGCAGGCTTGAAATTTAGCACTTGTAAAAAGATATTCGCTTATGAAATAAAAACACATTCTAAACAGTCTTTTGCCATTCTAATGCCATTATCTGCATTGTAGGGCTATAGTAAGGTTGCTGGCTTGAAATTTAGCACTTGTAAAAAGATATTCGCTTATGAAATAAAAACACATTCTAAACAGTCTTTTGCCATTCTAATGCCATTATCTGCATTGTAGGGCTATTTAGACTGTCTTAGTAAGGTTGCTGGCTTGAAATTTAGCACTTGTAAAAAGATATTCGCTTATGAAATAAAAACACATTCTAAACAGTCTTTTGCCATTCTAATGCCATTATCTGCATTGTAGGGCTATAGTAAGGTTGCAGGCTTGAAATTTAGCACTTGTAAAAAGATATTCGCTTATGAAATAAAAACACATTCTAAACAGTATTTTGCCATTCTAATGCCATTATCTGCATTGTAGGGCTATAGTAAGGTTGCAGGCTTGAAATTTAGCACTTGTAAAAAGATATTCGCTTATGAAATAAAAACACATTCTAAACAGTCTTTTGCCATTCTAATGCCATTATCTGCATTGTAGGGCTATTTAGACTGTCTTAGTAAGGTTGCTGGCTTGAAATTTAGCACTTGTAAAAAGATATTCGCTTATGAAATAAAAACACATTCTAAACAGTCTTTTGCCATTCTAATGCCATTATCTGCATTGTAGGGCTATTTAGACTGTCTTAGTAAGGTTGCTGGCTTGAAATTTAGCACTTGTAAAAAGATATTCGCTTATGAAATAAAAACACATTCTAAACAGTCTTTTGCCATTCTAATGCCATTATCTGCATTGTAGGGCTATAGTAAGGTTGCTGGCTTGAAATTTAGCACTTGTAAAAAGATATTCGCTTATGAAATAAAAACACATTCTAAACAGTCTTTTGCCATTCTAATGCCATTATCTGCATTGTAGGGCTATAGTAAGGTTGCTGGCTTGAAATTTAGCACTTGCAAAAAGATATTCGCTTATGAAATAAAAACACATTCTAAACAGTCTTTTGCCATTCTAATGCCATTATCTGCATTGTAGGGCTATAGTAAGGTTGCAGGCTTGAAATTTAGCACTTGTAAAAAGATATTCGCTTATGAAATAAAAACACATTCTAAACAGTCTTTTGCCATTCTAATGCCATTATCTGCATTGTAGGGCTATTTAGACTGTCTTAGTAAGGTTGCTGGCTTGAAATTTAGCACTTGTAAAAAGATATTCGCTTATGAAATAAAAACACATTCTAAACAGTCTTTTGCCATTCTAATGCCATTATCTGCATTGTAGGGCTATAGTAAGGTTGCTGGCTTGAAATTTAGCACTTGTAAAAAGATATTCGCTTATGAAATAAAAACACATTCTAAACAGTCTTTTGCCATTCTAATGCCATTATCTGCATTGTAGGGCTATAGTAAGGTTGCTGGCTTGAAATTTAGCATTTGTAAAAAGATATTCGCTTATGAAATAAAAACACATTCTAAACAGTCTTTTGCCATTCTAATGCCATTATCTGCATTGTAGGGCTATTTAGACTGTCTTAGTAAGGTTGCTGGCTTGAAATTTAGCACTTGTAAAAAGATATTCGCTTATGAAATAAAAACACATTCTAAACAGTCTTTTGCCATTCTAATGCCATTATCTGCATTGAAGGGCTATTTAGACTGTCTTAGTAAGGTTGCTGGCTTGAAATTTAGCACTTGTAAAAAGATATTCGCTTATGAAATAAAAACACATTCTAAACAGTCTTTTGCCATTCTAATGCCATTATCTGCATTGTAGGGCTATTTAGACTGTCTTAGTAAGGTTGCTGGCTTGAAATTTAGCACTTGTAAAAAGATATTCGCTTATGAAATAAAAACACATTCTAAACAGTCTTTTGCCATTCTAATGCCATTATCTGCATTGTAGGGCTATTTAGACTGTCTTAGTAAGGTTGCTGGCTTGAAATTTAGCACTTGTAAAAAGATATTCGCTTATGAAATAAAAACACATTCTAAACAGTCTTTTGCCATTCTAATGCCATTATCTGCATTGTAGGGCTATAGTAAGGTTGCTGGCTTGAAATTTAGCACTTGTAAAAAGATATTCGCTTATGAAATAAAAACACATTCTAAACAGTCTTTTGCCATTCTAATGCCATTATCTGCATTGTAGGGCTATAGTAAGGTTGCTGGCTTGAAATTTAGCACTTGTAAAAAGATATTCGCTTATGAAATAAAAACACATTCTAAACAGTCTTTTGCCATTCTAATGCCATTATCTGCATTGTAGGGCTATAGTAAGGTTGCTGGCTTGAAATTTAGCACTTGTAAAAAGATATTCGCTTATGAAATAAAAACACATTCTAAACAGTCTTTTGCCATTCTAATGCCATTATCTGCATTGTAGGGCTATAGTAAGGTTGCTGGCTTGAAATTTAGCACTTGTAAAAAGATATTCGCTTATGAAATAAAAACACATTCTAAACAGTCTTTTGCCATTCTAATGCCATTATCTGCATTGTAGGGCTATAGTAAGGTTGCTGGCTTGAAATTTAGCACTTGTAAAAAGATATTCGCTTATGAAATAAAAACACATTCTAAACAGTCTTTTGCCATTCTAATGCCATTATCTGCATTGTAGGGCTATAGTAAGGTTGCAGGCTTGAAATTTAGCACTTGTAAAAAGATATTCGCTTATGAAATAAAAACACATTCTAAACAGTCTTTTGCCATTCTAATGCCATTATCTGCATTGTAGGGCTATAGTAAGGTTGCAGGCTTGAAATTTAGCACTTGTAAAAAGATATTCGCTTATGAAATAAAAACACATTCTAAACAGTCTTTTGCCATTCTAATGCCATTATCTGCATTGTAGGGCTATTTAGACTGTCTTAGTAAGGTTGCTGGCTTGAAATTTAGCACTTGTAAAAAGATATTCGCTTATGAAATAAAAACACATTCTAAACAGTCTTTTGCCATTCTAATGCCATTATCTGCATTGTATGGCTATTTAGACTGTCTTAGTAAGGTTGCTGGCTTGAAATTTAGCACTTGTAAAAAGATATTCGCTTATGAAATAAAAACACATTCTAAACAGTCTTTTGCCATTCTAATGCCATTATCTGCATTGTAGGGCTATAGTAAGGTTGCTGGCTTGAAATTTAGCACTTGTAAAAAGATATTCGCTTATGAAATAAAAACACATTCTAAACAGTCTTTTGCCATTCTAATGCCATTATCTGCATTGTAGGGCTATAGTAAGGTTGCTGGCTTGAAATTTAGCACTTGTAAAAAGATATTCGCTTATGAAATAAAAACACATTCTAAACAGTCTTTTGCCATTCTAATGCCATTATCTGCATTGTAGGGCTATTTAGACTGTCTTAGTAAGGTTGCTGGCTTGAAATTTAGCACTTGTAAAAAGATATTCGCTTATGAAATAAAAACACATTCTAAACAGTCTTTTGCCATTCTAATGCCATTATCTGCATTGTAGGGCTATTTAGACTGTCTTAGTAAGGTTGCTGGCTTGAAATTTAGCACTTGTAAAAAGATATTCGCTTATGAAATAAAAACACATTCTAAACAGTCTTTTGCCATTCTAATGCCATTATCTGCATTGTAGGGCTATAGTAAGGTTGCTGGCTTGAAATTTAGCACTTGTAAAAAGATATTCGCTTATGAAATAAAAACACATTCTAAACAGTCTTTTGCCATTCTAATGCCATTATCTGCATTGTAGGGCTATAGTAAGGTTGCTGGCTTGAAATTTAGCACTTGTAAAAAGATATTCGCTTATGAAATAAAAACACATTCTAAACAGTCTTTTGCCATTCTAATGCCATTATCTGCATTGTAGGGCTATAGTAAGGTTGCTGGCTTGAAATTTAGCACTTGTAAAAAGATATTCGCTTATGAAATAAAAACACATTCTAAACAGTCTTTTGCCATTCTAATGCCATTATCTGCATTGTAGGGCTATAGTAAGGGTGCAGGCTTGAAATTTAGCACTTGTAAAAAGATATTCGCTTATGAAATAAAAACACATTCTAAACAGTCTTTTGCCATTCTAATGCCATTATCTGCATTGTAGGGCTATTTAGACTGTCTTAGTAAGGTTGCTGGCTTGACATTTAGCACTTGTAAAAAGATATTCGCTTATGAAATAAAAACACATTCTAAACAGTCTTTTGCCATTCTAATGCCATTATCTGCATTGTAGGGCTATTTAGACTGTCTTAGTAAGGTTGCTGGCTTGAAATTTAGCACTTGTAAAAAGATATTCGCTTATGAAATAAAAACACATTCTAAACAGTCTTTTGCCATTCTAATGCCATTATCTGCATTGTAGGGCTATAGTAAGGTTGCTGGCTTGAAATTTAGCACTTGTAAAAAGATATTCGCTTATGAAATAAAAACACATTCTAAACAGTCTTTTGCCATTCTAATGCCATTATCTGCATTGTAGGGCTATAGTAAGGTTGCTGGCTTGAAATTTAGCACTTGTAAAAAGATATTCGCTTATGAAATAAAAACACATTCTAAACAGTCTTTTGCCATTCTAATGCCATTATCTGCATTGTAGGGCTATTTAGACTGTCTTAGTAAGGTTGCTGGCTTGAAATTTAGCACTTGTAAAAAGATATTCGCTTATGAAATAAAAACACATTCTAAACAGTCTTTTGCCATTCTAATGCCATTATCTGCATTGTAGGGCTATAGTAAGGTTGCAGGCTTGAAATTTAGCACTTGTAAAAAGATATTCGCTTATGAAATAAAAACACATTCTAAACAGTCTTTTGCCATTCTAATGCCATTATCTGCATTGTAGGGCTATAGTAAGGTTGCAGGCTTGAAATTTAGCACTTGTAAAAAGATATTCGCTTATGAAATAAAAACACATTCTAAACAGTCTTTTGCCATTCTAATGCCATTATCTGCATTGTAGGGCTATTTAGACTGTCTTAGTAAGGTTGCTGGCTTGAAATTTAGCACTTGTAAAAAGATATTCGCTTATGAAATAAAAACACATTCTAAACAGTCTTTTGCCATTCTAATGCCATTATCTGCATTGTAGGGCTATTTAGACTGTCTTAGTAAGGTTGCTGGCTTGAAATTTAGCACTTGTAAAAAGATATTCGCTTATGAAATAAAAACACATTCTAAACAGTCTTTTGCCATTCTAATGCCATTATCTGCATTGTAGGGCTATAGTAAGGTTGCTGGCTTGAAATTTAGCACTTGTAAAAAGATATTCGCTTATGAAATAAAAACACATTCTAAACAGTCTTTTGCCATTCTAATGCCATTATCTGCATTGTAGGGCTATTTAGACTGTCTTAGTAAGGTTGCTGGCTTGAAATTTAGCACTTGTAAAAAGATATTCGCTTATGAAATAAAAACACATTCTAAACAGTCTTTTGCCATTCTAATGCCATTATCTGCATTGAAGGGCTATTTAGACTGTCTTAGTAAGGTTGCTGGCTTGAAATTTAGCACTTGTAAAAAGATATTCGCTTATGAAATAAAAACACATTCTAAACAGTCTTTTGCCATTCTAATGCCATTATCTGCATTGTAGGGCTATTTAGACTGTCTTAGTAAGGTTGCTGGCTTGAAATTTAGCACTTGTAAAAAGATATTCGCTTATGAAATAAAAACACATTCTAAACAGTCTTTTGCCATTCTAATGCCATTATCTGCATTGTAGGGCTATTTAGACTGTCTTAGTAAGGTTGCTGGCTTGAAATTTAGCACTTGTAAAAAGATATTCGCTTATGAAATAAAAACACATTCTAAACAGTCTTTTGCCATTCTAATGCCATTATCTGCATTGTAGGGTCTGTATTAGTAAGGTTGCTGGCTTGAAATTTAGCACTTGTAAAAAGATATTCGCTTATGAAATAAAAACACATTCTAAACAGTCTTTTGCCATTCTAATGCCATTATCTGCATTGTAGGGCTATAGTAAGGTTGCAGGCTTGAAATTTAGCACTTGTAAAAAGATATTCGCTTATGAAATAAAAACACATTCTAAACAGTCTTTTGCCATTCTAATGCCATTATCTGCATTGTAGGGCTATAGTAAGGTTGCTGGCTTGAAATTTAGCACTTGTAAAAAGATATTCGCTTATGAAATAAAAACACATTCTAAACAGTCTTTTGCCATTCTAATGCCATTATCTGCATTGTAGGGCTATAGTAAGGTTGCTGGCTTGAAATTTAGCACTTGTAAAAAGATATTCGCTTATGAAATAAAAACACATTCTAAACAGTCTTTTGCCATTCTAATGCCATTATCTGCATTGTAGGGCTATAGTAAGGTTGCAGGCTTGAAATTTAGCACTTGTAAAAAGATATTCGCTTATGAAATAAAAACACATTCTAAACAGTCTTTTGCCATTCTAATGCCATTATCTGCATTGTAGGGCTATAGTAAGGTTGCAGGCTTGAAATTTAGCACTTGTAAAAAGATATTCGCTTATGAAATAAAAACACATTCTAAACAGTCTTTTGCCATTCTAATGCCATTATCTGCATTGTAGGGCTATAGTAAGGTTGCTGGCTTGAAATTTAGCACTTGTAAAAAGATATTCGCTTATGAAATAAAAACACATTCTAAACAGTCTTTTGCCATTCTAATGCCATTATCTGCATTGTAGGGCTATAGTAAGGTTGCAGGCTTGAAATTTAGCACTTGTAAAAAGATATTCGCTTATGAAATAAAAACACATTCTAAACAGTCTTTTGCCATTCTAATGCCATTATCTGCATTGTAGGGCTATAGTAAGGTTGCAGGCTTGAAATTTAGCACTTGTAAAAAGATATTCGCTTATGAAATAAAAACACATTCTAAACAGTCTTTTGCCATTCTAATGCCATTATCTGCATTGTAGGGCTATTTAGACTGTCTTAGTAAGGTTGCTGGCTTGAAATTTAGCACTTGTAAAAAGATATTCGCTTATGAAATAAAAACACATTCTAAACAGTCTTTTGCCATTCTAATGCCATTATCTGCATTGTAGGGCTATTTAGACTGTCTTAGTAAGGTTGCTGGCTTGAAATTTAGCACTTGTAAAAAGATATTCGCTTATGAAATAAAAACACATTCTAAACAGTCTTTTGCCATTCTATGCATTATCTGCATTGTAGGGCTATAGTAAGGTTGCAGGCTTGAAATTTAGCACTTGTAAAAAGATATTCGCTTATGAAATAAAAACACATTCTAAACAGTCTTTTGCCATTCTAATGCCATTATCTGCATTGTAGGGCTATAGTAAGGTTGCTGGCTTGAAATTTAGCACTTGTAAAAAGATATTCGCTTATGAAATAAAAACACATTCTAAACAGTCTTTTGCCATTCTAATGCCATTATCTGCATTGTAGGGCTATTTAGACTGTCTTAGTAAGGTTGCTGGCTTGAAATTTAGCACTTGTAAAAAGATATTCGCTTATGAAATAAAAACACATTCTAAACAGTCTTTTGCCATTCTAATGCCATTATCTGCATTGTAGGGCTATAGTAAGGTTGCAGGCTTGAAATTTAGCACTTGTAAAAAGATATTCGCTTATGAAATAAAAACACATTCTAAACAGTCTTTTGCCATTCTAATGCCATTATCTGCATTGTAGGGGCTATAGTAAGGTTGCAGGCTTGAAATTTAGCACTTGTAAAAAGATATTCGCTTATGAAATAAAAACACATTC
>NW_028172312.1:0-10000 GCF_963971535.1 Notolepis coatsorum
AGAGAAAGAGAGATGAAGAGAGAGAGAGAGGTAAGTTGTGAGCGGGAGGAGAGGTGGTGAGGTAGATGAGGAGGCTTAAATCTGCCACTTCAGATGAGGCTGGAAATGAGACCTGCATACTGCTTTAGGTGTGTGCAACTGTGTGTGTGTGTGTGTGTGTGTGTGTGTGTGTGTGTGTGTGTGTGTGTGTGTGTGTGTGTGTGTGTGTGTGTGTGTGGTTGTGTGTGTGTGTGCGTGCGTGTGTGTGTGTTTGTGCAAAAGGCTGATTACAATAACAAAGAACCAGTGGTGGGAAGCAATATAGCAGCTCTCCATTCCAGTAGAGCCAGGATCACAATAAAACCTCGAAATACCTAGAAGAGTGTTGTCAGTAGAGTGTATTCAGTAGAGTGTATCAGTAGAGTGTGTTCAGTAGAGTGTATTCAGTAGAGTGTATTCTTTAGAGTGTATTCAGTAGAGTGTGTTCAGTAGAGTGTATTCTTTAGAGTGTATTCAGTAGAGTGTTGTCAGTAGAGTGTATTCAGTAGAGTGTGTTCAGTAGAGTGTATTCAGTAGAGTGTGTTCAGTAGAGTGTATTCTTTAGAGTGTATTCAGTAGAGTGTTGTCAGTAGAGTGTATTCAGTAGAGTGTTGTCAGTAGAGTGTATTCAGTAGAGTGTGTTCAGTAGAGTGTATTCTTTAGAGTGTATTCAGTAGAGTGTGTTCAGTAGAGTGTATTCAGTAGAGTGTGTTCAGTAGAGTGTATTCAGTAGAGTGTGTTCAGTAGAGTGTGTTCAGTAGAGTGTATTCTTTAGAGTGTATTCTTTAGAGTGTATTCAGTAGAGTGTGTTCAGTAGAGTGTGTTCAGTAGAGTGTGTTCAGTAGAGTGTGTTCAGTAGAGTGTATTCAGTAGAGTGTATTCAGTAGAGTGTGTTCAGTAGAGTGTATTCAGTAGAGTGTATTCTTTAGAGTGTATTCAGTAGAGTGTGTTCAGTAGAGTGTATTCAGTAGAGTGTGTTCAGTAGAGTGTATTCAGTAGAGTGTGTTCAGTAGAGTGTATTCTTTAGAGTGTATTCTTTAGAGTGTATTCAGTAGAGTGTATTCAGTAGAGTGTGTTCAGTAGAGTGTATTCTTTAGAGTGTATTCAGTAGAGTGTATTCAGTAGAGTGTGTTCAGTAGAGTGTATTCTTTAGAGTGTGTTCAGTAGAGTGTTCTCAGTAGAGTGTATTCTTTAGAGTGTATTCAGTAGTGTATTCAGTAGAGTGTGTTCAGTAGAGTGTGTCTAGTAGAGTGTATTCAGTAGAGTGTTTTCAGTAGAGTGTATTCAGTAGAGTGTGTTCAGTAGAGTGTATTCTTTAGAGTGTATTCTTTAGAGTGTATTCAGTAGTGTATTCAGTAGAGTGAGAGTGTGTCTAGTAGAGTGTATTCAGTAGAGTGTTCTCAGTAGAGTGTTCTCAGTAGAGTGTTCTCAGTAGTGTGTTCTCAGTAGTGTGTTCTCAGTAGAGTGTATTCAGTAGAGTGTGTCTAGTAGAGTGTTCTCAGTAGAGTGTTCTCAGTAGAGTGTGTTCAGTAGAGTGTTCTCAGTAGAGTGTTCTCAGTAGAGTGTTCTCAGTAGACTAGAGTGTTCTCAGTAGAGTGTTCTCAGTAGAGTGTTCTCAGTAGAGTGTATTCAGTAGAGTGTTCTCAGTAGAGTGTTCTCAGTAGAGTGTTCTCAGTAGTGTTCTCAGTAGAGTGTTCTCAGTAGTGTGTTGTCAGTAGAGTGTATTCAGTAGAGTGTTTTCAGTAGAGTGTTCTCAGTAGACTAGAGTGTTCTCAGTAGAGTGTTCTCAGTAGACTAGAGTGTTCTCAGTAGTGTTCTCAGTAGAGTGTTTTCAGTAGAGTGTTCTCAGTAGAGTGTATTCAGTAGAGTGTTCTCAGTAGAGTGTTTTCAGTAGAGTGTGTCTAGTAGAGTGTTCTCAGTAGAGTGTATTCAGTAGAGTGTTCTCAGTAGAGTGTTCTCAGTAGAGTCTTCTCAGTAGAGTGTTTTCAGTAGAGTGTTCTCAGTAGAGTGTATTCAGTAGAGTGTTCTCAGTAGAGTGTTCTCAGTTGAGTCTTCTCAGTAGAGTGTTCTCAGTAGACTAGAGTGTTCTCAGTAGAGTGTTCTCAGTAGAGTGTTCTCAGTAGAGTGTTCTCAGTAGACTAGAGTGTTCTCAGTAGAGTGTTCTCAGTAGAGTGTTCTCAGTAGACTAGAGTGTTCTCAGTAGAGTGTATTCAGTAGAGTGTATTCAGTAGTGTTCTCAGTAGAGTGTTCTCAGTAGACTAGAGTGTTCTCAGTAGAGTGTTCTCAGTAGACTAGAGTGTTCTCAGTAGTGTTCTCAGTAGACTAGAGTGTTCTCAGTAGAGTGTTCTCAGTAGACTAGAGTGTTCTCAGTAGTGTTCTCAGTAGACTAGAGTGTTCTCAGTAGACTAGAGTGTTCTCAGTAGAGTGTTCTCAGTAGAGTGTTCTCAGTAGACTAGAGTGTTCTCAGTAGACTAGAGTGTTCTCAGTAGAGTGTTCTCAGTAGAGTGTTCTCAGTAGACTAGAGTGTTCTCAGTAGACTAGAGTGTTCTCAGTAGAGTGTTCTCAGTAGACTAGAGTGTTCTCAGTAGAGCACAAATCTCCACCAGGCGCATGCCTGCCTGCTGTCAGAAATGCAAGCTGAGGCCACAATGAAACATAAATACAATTAGACATAAATACAATGAGACATAAGTAGGTCTCAATCAGGCATTCCAGTGTCTCAATAAGTTACCTGTAGTACTAGAACACAAAGGACAACTTTCTCTGATCTCAGGCGTTCCAGTGTCTCAATAAGTTATCTATACTAGAACACAAAGGACAACGTTCTCTGATCAGATTTCCGTGATCACGGTTAAATGAACAGATCAATGTTCCCTGCATTTCTTCTTTTGCTCTTTTTTTCCACGTTGGTCCTCGTGTTGAACAGGAACCTGCAACAAGCCACAGTCCAGATGACTGGTGCGGAGCACAGCGGGAACGAGGATTACAAGAGAAACACTGACGTGAGGGAAACTGTGTTTTTCTGCCTGTCTATGTTTAAAAGCCAGGGCAGTGGAAATCGTGTTCTCAGTTTGAACTGACAACCTGTTGAATTCAAGTGGGTAATTCCAGCGTGCTGCTAACGTTAAGGCTACACTGATCCGTCAATGAACGGATAGAAATTTGACGGAAGGCACTGCTGTCCGTTGGTTTATTTAAGTAGAACCTGACGTAACCGTGCCTTTGCAGAAACAACAGCTTTGCGGACGCTAACGTATCCGTCGGTTCCAAACCAAGTTCACCCTCCAAACAGATACGAATCCAGCGGCGACGGACACAGCGTCAACCCTGTCCAACAAGCGGATGTCTTCATTGAAAAGTGAATTAAAAACAGAGGTAGACGGACAGACACAGTGGATCCGCAGCAAAGCCACCGGTCATGTGATTCCTGGCCAGAGCAGACATCTTGTCAAACAGCAAACAATATCAAATATCCCCCCCCACCCCCCCCCCCCCCGGTCACACATCCACTCAACTCATGGAAAATACAGCATCAGGCTATTATTCTAAAAGTATAGATACTTTCGAGTATTGGACCGTTTTTAACAGCTGGGTATCGCAATACTTTTCTATTATCGGTGTATTGTGCAACCCTAATACACACACACACACACACCACACACACACACACACACACACACACACACACACACACACACACACACACACACACACACACACACACACACACACACACACACACACACACACACACACACACACACACACACACACACACACACACACACACACACACACACACACACACACACACACACACACACACACACACACACACACACACACACACACACACACACACACACACACACACACACACACACACACACACACACACACACACACACACACACACACACACACACACACACACACACACACACACACACACACACACACACACACACACACACACACACACACACACACACACACACACACACACACACACACACACACACACACACACACACACACACACACACACACACACACACACACACACACACACACACACACACACACACACACACACACACACACACACACACACACACACACACACACACACACACACACACACACACACACACACACACACACACACACACACACACACACACACACACACACACACACACACACACACACACACACACACACACACACACACACACACACACACACACACACACACACACACACACACACACACACACACACACACACACAGAGACAGACAGACGTGACCGAACACATAATCTTCTCCAGGCGTACCGATAATTAAAAACAATGAAATTACAATCTGTTCCTCAGCTTTCTATCACAGCCTGTCATCACTGATCCTTCTGTTTTGTTTCTTTTACACGAGCTTGTTCTGTGCCTTTGGAGCGCGAGCGCCTGTCCGCAGCTCTCTTACACAAACACAACCTGTGCCAACTGTCCAAGCCAGGAATGGATGGCCCTCGCAGGTCACCCCGAACAAAGGAGAAAGGAAGCTGTGCTGAGGAAAAAGTCAATTAGGTGTTTTGATGTTGACCGCCCCCCCAAACTCCTGCCAAAATGGTATGGCCCTCTGGGGATTACTTAGAGGTGATTTATAGTGAAATGGTACCGCCCAGAGCTGGGGGGTGGTGGTGGGGGAGGTGTTGGTTGGGTAGCGACATTAGCCACTCACAGCCACTGAATCTCTGGTATGTGACCACCACCAATGGGCCGCTTCGACCAAGCGCTCTGCTACCACACACACATACGACTGCAGAAATTCCTATCGATCATAAAGTCAGCAGATTGCAGGACCACCTGCTTGACATAAAATCTTTTTTCAAGGTACAAAGGGGGCAGGTTCTGACTGTGGTCCAGCCTCTCGTTTTTCCTGATTGGCATGGTTCTGCAGGACATACTGGACCGGTAACAGAAAATATGTTTCTAATCTCTTGTTGAGGTTAGGGTTAGGCATGAGGTCTCCAGTAAGGTTAAGGTTAGTGTTAGGCATGAGGTCTCCAGTAAGGTTAAGGTTAGGGTTAAGCATGGCTAGTCTCCAGTAGTCTCCAGATAGTCTCCAGTAAGGTAAATGGTAAATGGCTGCATTTATGTACTGCTTTTATCCAACGCGCTTTACAATTTGTTCCTCACATTTTACCCATTCACTCACACATTCACGGCGGAAGAAACCATGCACAGTGCCAACCTGCTCATCTGGAGCAATTATGGATTAAGTGTCTTGCTCAAGGACACTGAGACACGCTGCCTGGGAGGAGCGGGAATCGAACCAGGAACCTCCGGATTACCAGACGACTGCGGCACAGTCGTGTAGTGGTTAACACTGTCGCCTCACAGCAAGAAGGTCCAGGGTTCGATTCCCGCTTGGGGACCAGGTTTCCATAATGCCAGGTACCCAGGTGGGGTATCTCCCAGGCCTTTCTGTGTGGAGTTTGCATGTTCTCCCCGTGCTCGCAAGGGGTTACCCCCCCGATAAGATAAACCCAATGGAAAAACATGCACAACAACAGATCGCTTGACGAAGACGAGCACTTGGATTGGTCCCCGGGGGCGCGGCTTACATTGACGCCCTATCTGCTCCCGGCTGCCCATGGGGGGGAAGGACGACGGGATGGGTTAGGCGCAGAGACTCTATTGCATCGGCGACTGAGAAAAAGACAATGCATGTGTGTGTGTGTGTATCCCGTGTGTGTGTGTGCGCCGCTCCAGTTGCATGTCCGGTTTGTTGCATGCCGATTAAAGACCCCCTAAAAAGAGGTCCTGCATTATTATTATATTATGCTCTACCTCCCGAGCCACTGTTGACCCTAGCTTAAGGTTAGGGCTAGGCATGAAGTCTCCAGTAAGGTTAAGGTTAAGGTTAGACATGAAGTCTCCAGTAAGGTTAGTGTTAGGCATGAAGTCTCCAGTAAGGTTAGTGTTAGGCATGAAGTCTCCAGTAAGGTTAGTGTTAGGCATGAAGTCTCCAGTAAGGTTAGTGTTAGGCATGAAGTCTCCAGTAAGGTTAAGGTTAAGGTTAGTGTTAGGCATGAAGTCTCCAGTAAGGTTAAGGTTAAGGTTAGTGTTAGGCATGACGTCTCCAGTGAGGTTAAGTTAAGGTTAAGGTTAGACATGAAGTCTCCAGTGAGGTTAGTGTTAGGCATGAAGTCTCCAGTGAGGTTAAGTTAAGGTTAAGGTTAGACATGAAGTCTCCAGTGAGGTTAGTGTTAGGCATGAAGTCTCCAGTGAGGTTAGTGTTAGGCATGAAGTCTCCAGTGAGGTTAGTGTTAGGCATGAAGTCTCCAGTGAGGTTAGTGTTAGGCATGAAGTCTCCAGTAAGGTTAGTGTTAGGCATGAAGTCTCCAGTGAGGTTAAGTTAAGGTTAAGGTTAGACATGAAGTATCCAGTAAGGTTAGTGTTAGGCATGAAGTCTCCAGTAAGGTTAGTGTTAGGCATGAAGTCTCCAGTAAGGTTAAGGTTAGGGTTAATGTTAGGGTTAGGGTGCGTGGTCTGAACAACAGCACAGTACTGATGTCAGGCTATAGACCAGAGCCGGCAGTGAAACCCAGATAATCGTGCTACAATCACAGAGGGAGCCGGTGCATTCAGCCGCTACAGATTCAACGATCCGAGACCCACTGATAGCTGTAGGCTGGTTCCATTTGGTCGCAAGACATTAGCTGGGGCAGTGGCACGTTCATTAAATAGGGATATCATCGTGGGCCAAAACGTCGGTCCAACTCACAGGCTTACTGTAATGTCCAGGGACACATTCTCAGACATGGCTCTGCTGTGGCTAGAGGGTATGGTGAGTATGGACATGTGTCCAGAGGAACATTCTCACACACAAAGACATTGCTAATGCTGTGGTCGTGGAAAATCGACATGTGTTACCGCATTGGACACCATATATTTATGACTCCAGCTGACCCCCAGATCAAAGGCTTCCTACCCTCTGATTGGCTAACCTTCAGCCTGACCTCTGACCTGCAGCCAATGAGGTCACCGCAGCTGGCCCCCATTTATCATACGTGTCTCTCTCTCTCTCTCTCTCTCTCTCTCTCTCTCTCTCTCTCTCTCTCTCTCTCTCTCTCTCTCTCTCTCCCTCTTCTCTGGCTTCCCTCTCTCCTCCCAGACTCGTTTACTCTTTCATCTCGTTCCCTCTCTTTTCTCCAAACGCTGTTCCCTTTCTTCTACTCATTTGTTCCACAAGGGAGAAAGGACACGGGTCAAAGGTCAACTCGTCCCTTCATCTGACACCACGATCACAAGGTGTTAGCACACGACGTCACCCCAGCCGAGGTTCAGCAAAGACGGGGCTCGAGATTACAACACAGTGGAGACTGGTCACTTAGGAGAGGATGGAAGGGTGCATGTGTTTATGGACAAGGGCACTGTGGCACCTTCTAGGTGCTCTGAAGGGGCGGGTCGAGTGTGCAAGCGTGACGAATCAGGTGTTGCTGCTTGGCCAATGGCTGGGGAGCATGTAGATACAAACAAATCAACTAACCAACTAACTAACCAACCAACCAATTTAAAATTACAATTAACAATTTAGTAATTTAGCTGATGCTCTTATCCAAAGCTTTTATCCACAGATTGTGAACATGTCAAAAAAACATATAAATCGTGCACTGAGCGGGCGGCTACGTGGCGTAGTGGGCAAGGCGCTCGCCACGAATGCAGAGACGCTGGGCTCGCCTGTTCGAGCCCAGCGCTCCACATTGTTTTCAGTTTAGCTGGTCGTTCATACTAATACACATTGGCCGTATTAGGGGGTGGGAAACTGATGGGTGGGGATCGGGCGTTGTGGATAGCGACTCCTACAGGTCGGTTGGTGCGCCTGCGCAGTAGAATCAGGAAGTGTCGGGGGCAGCGTGAGCCTCCCACGCGTTACTCCTCGCCACTGAGAGATCGAGCTGCGCAGGTGAAAAGATGCGACTGCTGTTACCTCAAGTACCGGAGGGGACTTGTGCTATGTATGACTTAGTCCACATTGCAGCCGGCTTGTGGGAGGCAAGAAACAGCGTTCGTGACAGGGGAGGGTTGAATTGGATGATACGAAATTGGGATGGGAGGAAATATAGAAAAATGGGAGAAAAAGTGGATAAAAAAAAAAAAATCGTGCACTGTCTAGAAGTCGCCTATGAAGGAGATGCTGATGCAGGACTCAGGCCACATCACCGGGATGTTGCGAGCTGAGCTCACGTTAGTTGGTCGGTGCGGTACTGATGTTAGTGTTATCAAAGACGGGATGGTGACTCGTGACTAGAGGGCATCCACATTACAGTCGGCTGCGTTGCATTGTGGATCCTCACATGACCCACCTGACATCACAGCAGATTTATGAAATGCCATTGTGTGAAATTGTAAAAATGTTGAGTCCATGAAAAACACGTTTTTTTTTATTATTATTTAGGCTTTATATTTTTCAGAATTACCTCATATGGAGAATTATATAGACTACACACATAACTGGGCCTGTCTGCAACCGCCGTCTGTCTCTCCCTATCCCTCCCAATCACCTGCCTCCCCCCTCTTCTCTCTCTCTCTCTCTCTCTCTCTCTCTCTCTCTCTCTCTCTCTCTCTCTCTCTCTCTCTCTCTCTCTCTTTCTCCCTCTCTCCCTTCCTCAGAGATTGAGGACAACCTTGAGGCGAAGACGAAGTTATCAAGTAAAAGAGTGTGAGTACATTAACCTCAAACACCAAAGAGTTGTACGCCTCACACACACACACACACACACACACACACACACACACACACACACACACACACACACACACACACACACACACACACACACACCACACACACACACACACACACACACACACACACACACACACACACACACACACACACACACACACACACACACACACACACACACACACACACACACACACACACACACACACACAGGCACCTGCATCCCTGTCTCTACGTCTCTGTCCGTAGCGCATTCACCGACTCTTTTCCGTGACAAATGAAGTCAAGCCCTCATTTTGGTTTCTGCCACCGACTTCAAAGCGGCTCCCTCTTTGCACTGATTAATTGTGTCGTAGTTTAATTCCAGTTCTCCGGTCGTCACTCCCGTTTGAAAAGTGAAAATCACGAGCGGCTCGTAAGACACTTTCACGTGGAAATATTTCAGGGATCGGTCAAAACGACTCTCGAAATACTGCTGGGGTTTGGATGCGCTTCGGTTCATTCTTGCGATTGCCAGTTTCTGAGAAGGGAAGATATAATAGATAATGTGTGTCAACAAGAGTGGGGGGGGGGGGGGGGGGGGGGGGCAATAAGATGGGGGGAGCGGGCAATCCCTCACACAAAGCCATCTGAACCCTCAGCCGGACTAGAGACAGCTGGGTGAAACGAACAAGGGCCACATGGGGAGAGGGAGGGAGGGGAGGTGAGGACAACCTTGAGTTGAGGACGGAGTGATCAAGTGACAAAGGGACGAGTGGGAGGACGCTAAGAACGAAGCAAAACAACGACTTTAAGACAATAGTGAGTGGTGATGATGACGATGAAGACGAGGAGGACCACATACAGAGAGGAAGGGAGGTTGAGAGTGAGGCGTGTCAGCGGGAGGAAGGGAGAGGATGGAGCGAAGGGCTGGGTTCTGGAGGGAGAGGGCCCAGCTGGTGTGGGGGAGGAGTGAGGAGGAGGTGAAGAGAGGAGGGACTCTGCTCTCCTCCCTTGTTTTCCATCTTCTCATTCTCTTCTTTTTTCTAATTGTGGAAGGTAGGGTCTGGAGCCTTAAATCAGGAATGTGTGTGTCTGTGTATATATTATATATGCATGCATGCGGTGTGTGTGTGTGTGTGTGTGTGTGTGTGCTACTCACAGCTGTCCTCCTCTTCAGTAATTGCGCTGACGACGTAACAGGCGTAGACGAAACCCAGGAGCTGTTAACACACCAACAAAATACACACA
>NW_028172312.1:12500-22500 GCF_963971535.1 Notolepis coatsorum
TCCGGTGAAAATAGTTCCCTCTGGGCACAGTTTGATTATTTGAATTGTATTTGGATGGGCTGGAGTTGGGTGAACGAAACAATCATTGCGTTTGTTGTCGTTGCTTCGCTCAGCGAGAGCTTGCTGCTGGATTTGCGGAAGGCATGCAGCTGCAGACCCACATAACCCACCAGCTTTGCTGGCACAGTGCGGTCCCCAGACCTGGAAAGCTGCTCTGCGGGTCTGCAGCTGGATGCTTCTTGCAAACTAACTGCTGCCGGCTCGCGCTGATAACAGCTTTCATTGTTGGACCGGCTGCTTGGTGGAGCAACGATGAAACGAATGTAATGAATCGTTCGTCGCATGGGCTATTTAATTTTGGCCTGTTTTGGTACGGTTCGGGTGATCAAGTTGTGCTTGGAGGGAGTTGTTTTCACCGGACATTATGACCAGCACCAAGTCGTTGGGAGGTGGAGAAATACATCACGCAAACCCGGCCACGATAACGTTGCCGTCTCTCTCTGCAAAATTTCTCAGTTCTTCGCTTGATATAATTAATACAAATGTCCAATATAACGGAATTCGTTAGCTCATAAAAATGTGATTATAACAGACTGCTGTTTAGTGTCGGACCGACTGCCCACATACGCGGTCTATTTTATTTCAAGTCAGCAGCAGCACGGAGTATCGAGGGACTTATTTTATTTGGAATATATTAATGACTGTATACGCAAAAGTAGCCTAGTTTTAAATAATAATATTATAAATCTACATGCCTTGAGGATGACATTCTTTATATAGTCTGCCTATAAATTGTTTTAAAGCTCAATAAACTATGACCGGAATTAATCTCATTTGTCCGGTAGATTGAAATCTTGCAGGTCACGGAGACCGGCAACAATTTTTTCTAACGGAAACCCTGGGGTGGACACCCACCTATCTACATTGGGGAGGCTGCTGTTGAGAGAGTCACATCACCTCTCCTGGTCACTACACACTGACCAGCGGCTCTATTTCCTGAGGAGACTGACGAGGTTTGGGATGAACACCAACCTCCTCACAAAGCTCTACAGGAGCACCGTGAGCGTGCTGACAGGCTACAGGTACAGGAACCGTTCTGCCCAGGGCTCAAAGCTTTATTCACCACCGTCCCAAAACTGCCTAAATAGTATTTGTATCATCCCGAAGTATACATTGACTGCCGCAAAATATATACATATTTTTGTATTACATTATGTAGACTCAGATATAGACATAATCAGTGATCATATTCAGATACTCAATAAATTCAAAGATTGAAAGTCAATACAAATTTTAAAAGCTGACTAATGCATTAGGCCTAATGAAGAAAATAGAACTGATGTGTGATGCCTATAACTGATCTTCTGAAATATAAAAGTTGAAAGTGTCTCTGAGCTCTGTAGTGTCTCTGCAGTGTCTCTGAGCTCTGTAGTGTCTCTGAGCTCTGCAGTGTCTCTGAGCTCTGTAGTGTCTCTGAGCTCTGTAGTGTCTCTGTAGTGTCTCTGTAGTGTCTCTGTAGTGTCTGTGAGCTCTGTAGTGTCTCTGAGCTCTGCAGTGTCTCTGTAGTGTCTCTGTAGTGTCTCTGTAGTGTCTCTGTAGTGTCTCTGAGCTCTGTAGTGTCTCTGAGCTCTGCAGTGTCTCTGTAGTGTCTCTGTAGTGTCTCTGAGCTCTGTAGTGTCTCTGAGCTCTGTAGTGTCTCTGAGCTCTGCAGTGTCTCTGAGCTCTGTAGTGTCTCTGCAGTGTCTCTGAGCTCTGTAGTGTCTGTGAGCTCTGTAGTGTCTGTGAGCTCTGCAGTGTCTCTGAGCTCTGTAGTGTCTCTGAGCTCTGTAGTGTCTCTGTAGTGTCTCTGAGCTCTGTAGTGTCTGTGAGCTCTGTAGTGTCTCTGAGCTCTGTAGTGTCTGTGAGCTCTGTAGTGTCTCTGAGCTCTGTAGTGTCTCTGTAGTGTCTGTGAGCTCTGTAGTGTCTCTGTAGTGTCTGTGAGCTCTGTAGTGTCTCTGTAGTGTCTGTGAGCTCTGTAGTGTCTCTGAGCTCTGTAGTGTCTCTGTAGTGTCTCTGAGCTCTGTAGTGTCTCTGTAGTGTCTCTGTAGTGTCTCTGCAGTGTCTCTGAGCTCTGTAGTGTCTCTGAGCTCTGTAGTGTCTCTGAGCTCTGTAGTGTCTCTGTAGTGTCTGTGAGCTCTGTAGTGTCTCTGAGCTCTGTAGTGTCTCTGTAGTGTCTCTGTAGTGTCTCTGTAGTGTCTCTGAGCTCTGTAGTGTCTCTGTAGTGTCTCTGAGCTCTGCAGTGTCTCTGAGCTCTGTAGTGTCTCTGAGCTCTGTAGTGTCTGTGAGCTCTGTAGTGTCTCTGAGCTCTGTAGTGTCTCTGAGCTCTGTAGTGTCTCTGAGCTCTGTAGTGTCTCTGAGCTCTGTAGTGTCTCTGAGCTCTGTAGTGTCTCTGTAGTGTCTCTGTAGTGTCTCTGAGCTCTGTAGTGTCTCTGTAGTGTCTCTGAGCTCTGTAGTGTCTCTGTAGTGTCTCTGAGCTCTGTAGTGTCTCTGAGCTCTGTAGTGTCTCTGAGCTCTATAGTGTCTGTGAGCTCTGTAGTGTCTCTGAGCTCTGTAGTGTCTCTGAGCTCTGTAGTGTCTCTGTAGTGTCTCTGAGCTCTGTAGTGTCTCTGTAGTGTCTGTGAGCTCTGTAGTGTCTCTGAGCTCTGTAGTGTCTCTGTAGTGTCTCTGTAGTGTCTCTGAGCTCTGTAGTGTCTCTGTAGTGTCTCTGAGCTCTGCAGTGTCTCTGAGCTCTGTAGTGTCTCTGAGCTCTGTAGTGTCTCTGAGCTCTGTAGTGTCTCTGAGCTCTGCAGTGTCTCTGAGCTCTGTAGTGTCTCTGTAGTGTCTGTGAGCTCTGTAGTGTCTCTGTAGTGTCTCTGAGCTCTGCAGTGTCTCTGAGCTCTGTAGTGTCTCTGAGCTCTGTAGTGTCTCTGTAGTGTCTCTGAGCTCTGCAGTGTCTCTGAGCTCTGTAGTGTCTCTGTAGTGTCTCTGAGCTCTGTAGTGTCTCTGTAGTGTCTCTGAGCTCTGTAGTGTCTGTGAGCTCTGTAGTGTCTGTGAGCTCTGTAGTGTCTGTGAGCTCTGTAGTGTCTCTGAGCTCTGCAGTGTCTCTGAGCTCTGCAGTGTCTCTGAGCTCTGTAGTGTCTCTGAGCTCTGCAGTGTCTCTGAGCTCTGTAGTGTCTCTGTAGTGTCTCTGAGCTCTGTAGTGTCTGTGAGCTCTGTAGTGTCTGTGAGCTCTGTAGTGTCTCTGAGCTCTGTAGTGTCTGTGAGCTCTGTAGTGTCTCTGAGCTCTGTAGTGTCTCTGAGCTCTGTAGTGTCTCTGAGCTCTGTAGTGTCTCTGTAGTGTCTCTGAGCTCTGTAGTGTCTGTGAGCTCTGTAGTGTCTGTGAGCTCTGTAGTGTCTCTGAGCTCTGTAGTGTCTGTGAGCTCTGTAGTGTCTCTGAGCTCTGTAGTGTCTCTGAGCTCTGTAGTGTCTGTGAGCTCTGTAGTGTCTCTGAGCTCTGTAGTGTCTGTGAGCTCTGTAGTGTCTCTGTAGTGTCTCTGAGCTCTGTAGTGTCTCTGTAGTGTCTCTGAGCTCTGTAGTGTCTCTGTAGTGTCTCTGAGCTCTGTAGTGTCTCTGTAGTGTCTCTGAGCTCTGTAGTGTCTCTGAGCTCTGTAGTGTCTCTGTAGTGTCTCTGAGCTCTGTAGTGTCTCTGTAGTGTCTCTGAGCTCTGTAGTGTCTCTGTAGTGTCTCTGAGCTCTGTAGTGTCTCTGAGCTCTGTAGTGTCTCTGAGCTCTGCAGTGTCTCTGAGCTCTGTAGTGTCTGTGAGCTCTGCAGTGTCTGTGAGCTCTGACAGCAGGTGATGTTGCCACTTGCCACACAGTCAGTGATGAAGAAAAGACCACAGGTTCGACCACAGTAGGCTTTACTCTTATCGCCCTGTAGGCTCACACATGACAACGTCAATTCTTTTTATGGCCCCTGGGCGATCAAAGAGTAGTGAAGGCAACAGACAACAGACTCCCAGCCATTCAGGACACCTTTCATCAGCGGTGGCTGCAGAAGGCAAACAGCATCATTACTGACCACAGCCACTCAGCAGACTGTTCTGCTTGTTGCCGTCTGGCAGACAGTTTTTACCATCTCGACTCATAAACCTGCAATGTTAACAATGTTTACATGAAAATGCCAAACCATGACTGCTGTTATTGAACCTGAACCACAAGCCAATGTTCCGTTGCATCCGTTTTCACACAAATCCCCTTTTCATATATGTGTAGAAATCGTCGGAAAGGAGAGACGCACAATTTCTATCTTGCAACCACACCAAGTAAGTAGTGTGTCATTTATTATCTTCTTAGCACAAGTGACAGCTGTCAGATCTATGCCGTGCTAAACTCTGACAGCTCCGCGTCACCAAAAACATTTTATGAATGACATTCCACCAGCGCGTCTTCTCTAAGCCCAACCCCCAACCAACCTCATTAAAGTGACAGTGCCCCATCAATACATCAAAACAATCTAATGGTGAATTATGTCCATAGCACCCACTACATATGTATATAAAGATTTGAGCGAGTTTGTGAGGTTCGCCTATAAAAAGTGACAGTGTGGGGCGGCTACGTGGCTTGGTGGGCAAGGCACTCGCCACGAAATGCTGGAGACGCTGGGCTCGTCAGTTCGAGCCCAGCGCTCCACATTTGCTTTCAGTTTAGCTGGTAATAATTTGTTAAATAGAGCAGCTTTTGCTCAATGATGGTTTGAAACTGGAGGTTCTTTAAGTATCAAGTCAAGATGATATGCTGGCCAGTTTCTTCCGCTGTCTGACTGAGGATGAGAGATAAAACGCTGTTTGATCGTCATCCAAACACGTTACATAAATTAACAGTTTATGAGCAATACAAACGTATTGGATTGATTGTAAACAATTTATATACAGTTTCACGGTGTAAAATCCAGTTTTTTCACTGTACGGAACACCGTTGGTTGTTTATTTCATTCTGTACGGAACACCGTTGGTTGTTTATTTCACTCTGTATGGAACACCATTGGTTGTTTATTTCACTCTGTACGGCACATCATTAGTAGTTTATTTCACTCTGTATGGAACACCATTAGTTGTTTATTTCACTCTGTACGGCACATCATTAGTAGTTTATTTCACTCTGTACAGAACACTGTTGGTCGTTTATTTCATTCTGTACGGAACACCATTAGTAGTTTATTTCACTCTGTATGGAACACCATTAGTAGTTTATTTCATTCTGTACGGAACACCATTAGTAGTTTATTTCACTCTGTATGGAACACCATTAGTAGTTTATTTCACTCTGTACGGCACACCATTAGTAGTTTATTTCATTCTGTATGGAACACCATTGGTTGTTTATTTCACTCTGTACGGAACACCATTAGTAGATTATTTAACTCTGTACAGAACACTGTTGGTTGTTTATTTCACACTGTACGGAACACCATTAGTCGTTTATTTCACTCTGTACGGAACACCATTAGTCGTTTATTTCACTCTGTATGGAACACAGTTGGTTGTTTATTTTACTCTGTACAGAACAACATTAGTAGTTTATTATTTCACTCTGTATGGAACACAGTTGACCCTTATTTAATTTAATTATTTTAACTCGAAAATAAGTTGAGGTTGCCCTTATTTGCAAGATGTCGATTTACATGCCATTTAAATACATATAAAAAAGTATGATCTTCCGTACACAGGCGGAGGAGGCCCTTTCTTTTAGATACCAGTTTCCTCTCTGTGCATTCAGTAGAAAGCTATCCGGCTACACGTTAGCCTAGCTTATAAAAATTAATAGAAGCGGATGAGAAGCGGATAGCCTAGGCATTGGCCACTTAACACCTCTCTCTCACCTCTGGAGTTTTAAGCTAGCTAGCCATCCGCTACCACTTATGTATATATATGTATTTATGTATATATGTTTTGACGTTTTTAATGTTTGATGTCTGTTTCATGTTTGATATAACCAGTGCTCAACATCTGTACCGAAATCAATTACCACCAACCATCGTTGTGTGGCATTAAAGTATCTTGTATCTTGTATCTTGTATCTTGTACTCATTGTGCCGAGCTAGGCTAGCATACAGCCGGATAGCTTTCTACTGGACACACAGAGAGGAAATATTTATTCTCGTCTGACTGGTAAGAGAATCCCATAATGTTGGTGTGTTCCTTTAAGGATGTAACAAACTGCCCCGTGCAACGCACAGGAAAATACCCCCTCCTTTTATTTGTGCACAGGGGAAGCCCGCCAAGACTGTGAGCTACTGCACAGAGATGCGCTCTCTCTAGCCGAGCAGGAACAGTGAGAAACATCTCATCTCATGTCGCCCCCCTGATCCGATACCTCATCTCATCAGGCTACATCAAGCACCGACTCTAAAGCCACGTCGTCATGCTACCATTCTTCTGGCCTTTAGACTGAGCTAAGTGTGATGCGGGCCGCTAGTTAGGTCAGTAGAATGAACACTCGGTGGCCTTTAACGAGCGAGCTGATCTCACCCTGCTCCAGCTCGGGTCAGCGTCTTCAATAACACTTGTCTGTTCCACTCATATCTCTATCCTACTTAATGAATGACATTAAATCATCCATCTCTGCCCGCTACTCTCCCACACAGTCACGCACGCACATGTGCGCAGACATACACACACGTCACGCACACACTGAGTCAAACACACACTCGTGCATGCATACACGAACACACACACACACACACACACACACACACACACACACACACACACACACACACACACACACACACACACACACACACACACACACACACACACACACACACACACTACCTCATCCAGTTCTGGGCGCTCATTCATCAATGGTACGTATGCACAGATATGTGCGTAAACCGTGCGTACGATCATTTCTAAGCAAAGTGTGGGACTTATCAATTTGAACGCGCGCTTGAGATTGTGCGTATATCTACTAGGGGTGGGACGATACATCGATTCAGATCGATACATCGATGTAATTATCAACAATCGAATCGGATCGATGCGATGTAATAAGATCGATTCATATCGATACTCTTATTTTGAAAATCCTGTGGCGAGTCTCATATCCGCCCAAGAACAACAGCAGTAGCTCCGTGTGTGTAGATGTTACAGCATAGCATTCTCCCTTTCTGTGTGTGTGTGTGTGCGCGCGTCTTTGGAAAGACCAGATGAGGTCAGAGGAGTTTGATGTTTAAATGTTATTTAAACATGAACAATAGAATACATAATAAATGTAGGCCTATACATGATCATGCAACATCAACAAATTGTTGTAGGAACGGTTTGGGAGAGGGAGGTTGTGAGTTTTGAGTTCCAAAAAATGTAGCTTAAAGTTTAAAGGGGAACTATTTTACTATTTCTTTCACTATTTGGGCACTTTTACACAATTCCTGTGAGTCTATGGAACACCTCTGTAATATATATATATTTTTTTATTCATTGTTTTGTATTTCTAATCAAGTCCTCAAAAACAGCATTTTTCTACCTCAAGATTTCGAGCTGTTTTGAGCCTGGGCTCCTAAACCACTGCGGAGCGTCGTGTTCGCCTGAACATTAACATGCAGCAGTGACTATATGACATCACATATAGGCACATTTTCAAACGACTCAGTTCAGTGAGGGTGAATATTGTGAGAGGAGAATTGGAAGAATGCGCCAATATGAGAATTTTGAGACATAGATCATATTAATATAAGTTCACATAGCTAGGAAACAATGCTAAACACTCAAAAAGGCCATTTATAAGATAGTTCCCCTTTAAAGCTCAATATATAAAAACGTGGCACTTTACAGTGAACATGAGGTCTATTTGTATTAAAAACAATAGATTGATTTTCCTTTAAATGTCTGGAAGAGCTCAAAAATACAAATGTCAAATGATATTTTCATTACCTTTTTTTTGTTGATCTAAATGTTACTGATTGTGTTAAATGGGCATATGATATCATCTCATATCGATCGCAGGCACCTGAATCTAATCGTATCGTATTGTATCGTGAGAGACTTTGTGATATCGGCAAATATCGTATTGTTGTCCAAAGAATCGATATCGTATCGTATCATGATGAAACTGGTGATTCCCACCCCTAATATCTACGCACAGCTCAGACCGTGCGTACATGGCGCCCAGCGGTAGAACAATAACACTGCACCATGAGACAGACTTTCATGCATTAGTTTCAACAATGACATGTTCTGTATGACCCGTAATTCATTATAGTTAATTGTAAAATAGCGACATTAGTGTAATTATTGTCAAACCCTATAAATAGCATTTGGAATCGGTATTTCCGAATGAATTCAGCCTGGTTCATAGCGTTATTATAGGAATACTTCTCGCGGTGTGCGCTCAGATGTTTACAGAGATATAGGGCAGTCTATTTGCAGAGAGAGAACATACCGCTACCCGAGTCACATTCTCCTTGATTTGTACCGCAATTTGGGACCCAAATTGGAGTGTGGAACAAAACGCAGTGTTGGATGTCGTAATTTCCCCAACCCCCAACTACATACAAGATATCCATATATCAATAATAACAACAGGCTGAGGCCAAGAGAGGATTTTACGCCAGGTTACCCAACATCATCGGAGCAATAGACTGTACCCGTGTAGCTTTCAAAGCTCCATCAATAAACAAATCCAGTTATGTGAACGGGATTCCACTCGGTCAATGTACAGATAATCTGCAATGCACATTTTGGCTGATGATGTCATTGCCGGTGGCCGGAGTCTCATTCAGGCCTAATTGTATTTAATTCAATTGTAATGTTATTAGTGGGGTATTTGTAATTAAAACATCACTTAAATGCAGATCGGGATTATCCACTGAAGCCATAATGACTCTGACCAAAACCATGGGCTCAGGCGCGCACAATAGGCATTGTAGAGCGCAGAGTTGGCCTGCTGAAAGCAGCAATTCAGTCAAGAGGATCAGACAGCAGTTTTACCCTTTACCCCAAGTCTACCCTTGCAAGGTCTTAATCTAACTTGAAAAAACCTCAACGAAAAAAGGCATTTTATTTGCAGTATATGAATGGTATATGGAAAACGCAAGCGAAAAATAGTAGTTACGAGTTTGTATTCTCCATTGGGTTGCTCATACAGTGTGCTTCAGCGACTCGTTCATTTCAGTCATTGCAGTGCTTAATGTCGGGTCAGCTTGTCATTTATTTCTGTCAATGTGCTGGTTCTGTAGCAGGACTGGGTCAGTCAACATCCGAAGATAGTCTACACGCTCCCTCCTCCTTAGCTAGACCTCCGTGATCAATCTCGCTCTGTGAAGTTTCTCATAGTTTGCTCGGCTCAGTCCATTATTTCACATCCCATGGGGATGTTTCATTACCATATATGGATAATCATGCACGAGCATAGACGGTAAGAACAATGGTATTCATCAACACGGAGTGTGCGTACGACCTGTGCACGCACGGTTGATAAATCCCAAATTTTCTGTCCATAGAGACATTCTAAATTCCGTGCGTAGGAACGAAAATAGAACACTTTCTACTACGCATTATTGATAAATGAGGGCCCTGGAGTTCAGGGATTATCCTGGAAAATGTATGTCAAGTTAATTAAGCTCATAAACTCAATGGCCTTTCCTGTGTGACTCACTCTGTGACTCGCTCCAGGTCTGTGGGAGTGACTCGCTCCAGGTCTGTGGGAGTGACTCGCTCCAGGTCTGTGGGACTGACTCGCTCCAGGTCTGTAGGAGTGACTCGCTCCAGGTCTGTGGGAGTGACTCGCTCCAGGTCTGTGGGAGTGACTCGCTCCAGGTCTGTGGGACTGACTCGCTCCAGGTCTGTGGGAGTGACTCGCTCCAGGTCTGTGGGAGTGACTCGCTCCAGGTCTGTGGGAGTGACTCGCTCCAGGTCTGTGGGAGTGACTCGCTCCAGGTCTGTGGGAGTGACTCGCTCCAGGTCTGTGGGAGTGACTCGCTCCAGGTCTCTGTGGGAGTGACT
>NW_028172312.1:27500-63939 GCF_963971535.1 Notolepis coatsorum
AATGCAAATAATTTATTGAAACATAAAAGTGGGGTCGGTTGGGACACACACACACACACACACACACACACACACAATGGGGGACCCTGATGTAAACAAGACGAAAGTCTTTCTCTGGTCTGCATCCCCTTAACAATTGTGTGTATTGAGCCGTACTGTATTGTACCCATTCTGCAATCTGTTAAATAAAGTTTTCATTCATTCACACTGTTTCAACTCACCACCCCCGCATCATATTGTAGTCTAGTCTGTCTTCAAACTTCCACTCCTCTCGAAACTTTTTTATATTTGAATATCAACATTATCTGTCCATCCTCAGTAATCCTCAGTTTACTATAATATACTCCTGACTGACTTTGTCGTCTTTCCAAACGCATGCACACACACACACCCTTTCCCCAGTCCACACTGTCTGTTCTCTATGGCTCTGCCTCTGCTTGTTAGCTTACGCTAATGTAACGTTCATTTCGGGCGATGTGGGCATAAAGGAATGGCGACGATGCAAAGCGTGTTAGATGCATTTGACCCGTTGTGAGAAAAAAAAACACCACAGACTTATTTCGGATTGCAAAATAGCCGCACTGCTGTGTAGCTGCTCCTCTGCTTGACCGACCTGCGCCGCAGACAATAGCACGGACTGGGCGGATATGACTCGTCGAGTTGCCACAGGGTTTTTTCAAAATAAGAGTATCATATGAACCGAATGTTGCTAGCTGACGGAGCCATAGATATTATGACTGGAGCTGCGCTTGGGGCGGAAATGAGACCTGCACAGGATTTTTTCAAAATAAGAGTATCGATATGAACTACACGCCAGGTGGCGGGCAGACCTCTCATTGTTAGTCGCCAAACCTTAAATCTGCGCGCCATTGGCGGTTGGCGGGTACTTATTTTGTTCCCTGCAGCCAACCAACCAACCAACCAGCCAGCGAACCAAACAAACAACCAACTAACCAAACGACCAACCAACCAGCAAAACCAACTAACCAAATGACCAACCAACCAGCCACCCACCCAGCCACCCACCCAACCAACCAACCAGCAAACCAACTAACCAAACGACCAACCAACCAGCCACCCACCCACCCACCCAACCAACCAACCAACCAGCAAACCAACTAACCAAACGACCAACCAACCAGCCACCCACCCACCCAACTAACCAACCAACTAAACGACCAACCAACCAACCAACCAACTAACCAACCAGCAAACCAACTAACCAACTAAACGACCAACCAACCAACCAACCAACCAACCAACCAACCAGCAAACCAACCAACCCACCAACCAGCAAACCAACTAACCAAACGACCAACCAACCAGCCACCCACCCAACTAACCAACCAGCAAACCAACTAACCAATCGACCAACCAACCAGCCACCCACCAACCCACCCACCCAACCAACCAACCAGCAAACCAACTAACCAATCGACCAACCAACCAGCCACCCATCCACCCACCCAACCAACCAACCAGCAAACCAACTAACCAAACGACCAACCAACCAGCCACCCATCCACCCACCCAACCAACCAACCAACCAACTAACCAAACGACCAACCAACCAGCCACCCACCCACCCAACTAACCAACCAACTAACCAACTAAACGACCAACCAACCAACCAACTAACCAACCAGCAAACCAACTAACCAACTAAACTACCAACCAACCAACCAACCAACCAGCAAACCAACCAACCAACCCACCAACCAGCCAATCAATTTACCAGCCAGCAATCAATCAAGTCCACAGAAGGCAGTGATTATAGAAGTGCTCCTGAGAAGCTAACAGGTTACCTGCAGAGATCAGAAAGCCCTGCACGTCCCCACATGCTGTCTGTCCACAACCATAACAACGTGGATGGAGTGGAAAGTGGAAATGTCGTTTTTATGGAAGGCTTGACTGACTCTTGAGGGATAGGATTGAGAGGTTGTCTGTCTGGACCAAAACAGCCTCCAAGACTGAAGGTTAAACATGTCACACACAGAGAGAGACACATCATTTATCTATGCAACAAGGAGTTGAGAAAAACACCAACTTTGTTGTCTAATCTTTAATATTTGCCTTTAATCTTGATTGTTCTTCTTTTGCTCTTTAAAATATGCACATCCTCCTCTAACCCCCTCCTTCTGTCCTTCCCTCTCTTTCTCCTCTCTCCCCCTCTCTTTCTCCTCTCTCCCCCTCTCTTTCTTGTGAAGGAGAGCTCACAGAAGTTATAAAAGAGCCTCTTTAACAGTCAAATTAATAAAAAAAAACTCCAGTTTCCAACTAAACAGATTAACAATTAAAGCTCTTGGAGGCGAGCCTTTGAAGTTTAATGGGAAGCAGTAATGTTGTATGATGTTCTGTGAGTAGACTTGTCACAATCTCCTTTCTGCTCCATTCCTCTCTCTCCCTCTCTCCTCCTTTCGCCAGCCGGCTCCATCCAGCAGAACCAAACGCTGCCCCAGAACTGTTTCATAAATACTTTAATCCTGGGATCTTCATAATCCTTTGTTGCAGATACTTAAAAACTCTATTTTGTGCATTACCAAAATATAGTTGTTTCATGGTGCATTTCACTGCCTGATTTTGAGTATTTGACTGTTCTGACCGGTTACAGGACTTGGAAAAGACATCATAACATAACATAAACACAATCACATCACAGATAAACCCATACAGCTGGCTATCAGGCACAATCATCCATTTAATAGACTCAAACAATGCATCGAACACACACACACACACACACACACACACACACACACACACACACACACACACACACACACACACACACACACACACACACACACACACACACACACACACACACACACACACACACACACACACACACACACACACACACACACAGAGAAAGAAACATACACTGTACTATAGCAGTGGTTGTACAGACTGCACAAGCCATCAAGGCCATCATGTCTGTTTTGATGGGGGATTTCGGGGCTGCTATTTTCATTAGTCACTCCCTCTCTGATGAATGAAATTGAACACACACTAATACACACCGCACCCCACAGCCCGAAGCTGTAATCATAGGGGTCAGTCCATTTTAGGCCTCCAGTGGGGGACCTCCTCGAATCATCCAGGGCCGATTATTCATCATCTACCCCCACAGCCAAGCCCCCTGGCGATAAACAAGACAACCTAGCTGAGAACTATCTACAGAGAGAGAGAGAGAGAGAGAGAGAGAGAGAGAGAGAGAGAGAGAGAGAGAGAGAGAGAGAGAGAGAGATAGAGAGAGAGCACGAGAGAGCGAGAGAGAGAAAGAAACCGACCCTGAAAAATATTCTTCATTGAGAAATTCTTTCTATGCTTGAATTGAAGTATCCAGCATATATTCATGTGAACAGTAGAAAACATATACAGGCGACAGAGAAAGCTACAGAGAGAGAGAGAAGAAGAAGCTGAGTGATTCATCCAATATGAATTGGGGAAAGCACAGATAATGAGATGGACAGATATTTGTTATACTCGTTATTATCCGGGGGGGGGGGGGTCCCTTTCATGTTATGTGATCCATTGACGCAGTGCTCTCCGCCTAGGCAACTCCAGTCAGCGCCATCTAAGCTGCATTCACATTCAATGAGACTGTGTGTGTGTGTGTGTGTGTGTGTGCGTGCGTGTGTGTGTGTGTGTGTGTGTGTGCGTGCGTGCGTGTGTGTGTGTGTGTGTGTGTGTGCGTGCGCACGTGCTGGGCTGCATTTCTTTCAAACCCCCACAATATATACTTCAAAATTAAGCTTAGAACCTGTCGTTTTTAGTTGGATGTTAATTCCCTCTCTTAAAAAAAACAAGAATTAAAGCTTTGTCTCGCAGGTGGATTTCTTTTAAACCCCCCCGCAAACTCTGAAATGCTGAAAATTTTTTAGCTGACCTCTCATTGTTAGTCGCCAAACCTTAAATCTGCGCGCCATTGGCGGTTGGCGGGTACTTATTTTGTTCCCTGCAGCCAACCAACCAACCAACCAGCCAGCGAACCAAACAAACAACCAACTAACCAAACGACCAACCAACCAGCAAAACCAACTAACCAAATGACCAACCAACCAGCCACCCACCCAGCCACCCACCCACCCAACCAACCAACCAGCAAACCAACTAACCAAACAACCAACCAACCAGCCACTCACCCACCCAACCAACCAGCAAACCAACTAACCAAACGACCAACCAACCAGCCACCCACCCACCCAACTAACCAACCAACTAAACGACCAACCAACCAACCAACTAACCAACCAGCAAGTATGTGGTAACTTCCTCCACTTCAAAGAAAACCCAGTCGGAAGTAGTTTCATTTAAGTACACGCTATTGAAAAAAGTTATTTGCTAGATTTTGCGGTGAAGCTGCCACAGAGAAATGAGCTGAGATTCCAATACACCCTTCAGGGAAACGACTGCCTTGCATTATACCTTGTATCTCTATCATCAATATTCATCCATTTAAGATGTAAAGTCATCATACGTTTCATGGAATTTTTACTTAGCTTCCACTAACACACCCTACCTAAGTATTTAATGGTTATTTAAACAGACAGCAACACGTTCATGTGACCGCATAGTAATGTGTGTTGAACGTGTAAGTCGCTTTGGATAAAAGCGTCAGCTAAATGACTAAATGTAAATGTAAATGTGTTGAAGTTTAAGTTCAAGTGACAGCATAGCTGATAGCCACAGCGTCAAGGTTACTCGATCTTGAGAAAGTGCATTACCAAGCCACAGCGTTTGTTTTGGGGTAAGAGGTGCGGTAATATCAACATCGCCGTTGCTATAGTGATTTGGGTCAAAAGTGCCATTGCCATAGTAACAGTCACGAGAGAGTTCGACATCGCGAGACTTGAAGACGGTAAGCTGTGGGGTCTTCAGAAGGCCAGATTAAGACACGAGGCGGAATCGAGCAGACGCGTTGATCAGAGACTTTGAAACGATGCCACGTCGATGCCACGTCATCGCTAGCTTCGGCTAACAGGGGAGGTTTTGGCTGATGACGAGGCCTCAGAACCATTGGACTAATAGCATAAGAGACGGTAGAGAAAGGGCGACTAGGTGGTGTAGTGGGCAAGGCACTCGCCACCAACGCAGGAGACGCTGGGTTCGAGCCCAGCTCTCGGCATTGCTACCAGCTTGGCTGGTCGTTCATACTAACACAATTGGCAGTGTTAGGGGTGGGAAAGCTGGTGGGTGGGTCCTGGTCGTTGTAAACAGCGACTCCTACAGTTCGGTCGGGGCGCCTGCTCAGCGAGGAAAAGATCTAAGGGGGGTAGTGTGATCCTTCCACACGTTACACCCTCTCAGTGAGAGTCCGCGCTGCCAGGTGAAAAGAAGCGGTTGTTGGCTACACGTGTGTCGGAGGAAGCATGTGATAGCCTCCACTCTCCCAGACCGACTGTAGGGGGTAGTGTGCACAATGACCAGGAAGGGGATTGGGAATTGGCATAACGACTAACATTGGGATGGGAGAAAAACGGAGGAAAAAGGAGGGGGGAAAAGATAAAAAAAAAATAAAAAAAAAAAAAAAAATATATATATATATATATATATATATATATATATTATATATATACTAATATATATATATATATATATATATATATATATATATATATATATATATATATAAAAGAGACGGTAGAGAAGAATGAATTTAGTTTTTCTTCAAAGACTGTTCAAGGACATTACAGAATGGGTTACATCTTGTACGAAGCTATGTTTATGAAAATAAACATCATGGTCTAAGGAAAGAGATCACAGTGCCAGTGTCGTTTTCTTCTGATTACGGATGTACCAACGGGGTTGATACAGTGTGAGACAGCTAATGAGATATCCAAGTAAAATGACACAACGCGGAGGCAAGTCACGGAGCAGCAGGTGACGAGTGGATTAAATTATCAAAGGCTAGAAACACTGTTATCTTTCAATAGTGATGTGTTTTGAAGTTCAAGTGACAGCATAGTGATGTGTGTTCAAGTTCAAGTGACAGTATAGTGATGTGTTCAAATTCAAGTGACAGCATAGTGATGTGTGTTCAAGTTCAAGTGACAGCATAGTGATGTCTTCAAGTTCAAGTGACAGCATAGTGATGTGTTCAAGTTCAAGTGACAGCATAGTGATGTCTTCAAGTTCAAGTGACAGCATAGTGATGTGTGTTCAAGTTCAAGTGACAGCATAGTGATGTGTGTTCAAGTTCAAGTGACAGCATAGTGATGTCTTCAAGTTCAAGTGACAGCATAGTGATGTCTTCAAGTTCAAGTGACAGCATAGTGATGTGTTCAAGTTCAAGTGACAGCATAGTGATGTCTTCAAGTTCAAGTGACAGCATAGTGATGTGTTCAAGTTCAAGTGACAGCATAGTGATGTCTTCAAGTTCAAGTGACAGCATAGTGATGTGTTCAAGTTCAAGTGACAGCATAGTGATGTCTTCAAGTTCAAGTGACAGCATAGTGATGTGTTCAAGTTCAAGTGACAGCATAGTGATGTCTTCAAGTTCAAGTGACAGCATAGTGATGTCTTCAAGTTCAAGTGACAGCATAGTGATGTCTTCAAGTTCAAGTGACAGCATAGTGATGTCTTCAAGTTCAAGTGACAGCATAGTGATGTCTTCAAGTTCAAGTGACAGCATAGTGATGTCTTCAAGTTCAAGTGACAGCATAGTGATGTCTTCAAGTTCAAGTGACAGCATAGTGATGTCTTCAAGTTCAAGTGACAACATAGTGATGTGTTTTGAAGTTCAAGTGACAGCATAGTGATGTGTGAAGCTAGCAATGGAGTCTCTATTACTGTTTTACTGTATGATAGATAAATAGACATTTCATAAAACATAGTTTTGGTTAAAAATAACAAATAAAGAGAGAGAGATGGATGAAAGGTACAGTATAAGGAGGTAGAAATATATTTCATAATTCATTATATGACTATATTAAATCAATTTGATGCTTTTAAGGTACAACAATTGCATTGCCAATGAATATTCGGTTAGAAAATACCATTGCCAGAGATGTAACGTGACAACCGTTAATCAAATGTTAATTTATTCATTTGATTTATTGATTATGTCTGTTCCCATCTGGTATTGTACAATAATTAACGTGTGCATGTTCTGGTGCTTCACGGGTGCAGGGTGAGACGTATGGGCGCTGAACATGTAGCAACCCAGAACTGTCACGGACGATGTAGTGGAACAAACACAAAGAAAGAGAAAGACAGATACATACACAATAGGATGGGGAAACTGTTTTTCTCTTGTTCTATATTTGATTGATTCTGATTGTGTCTTGGGAGACTTGGCAGTGTTGCTGGTGTAACACTCAGGTCAACACAGCAGAGCACCTTGAACTGCATTGAGAGACGCAGGAGAGAATCTTACAGAGAGACAGAGAGAAGAGACACCAAAAAACAAGCATGAATTCACTATAGCTGCCACCTTTGACTATGTTATGTGAATAGAAGTTAGGCACCTTTTTGAGATAGGCCACTCCCATCGCCATGCCCCCTTTTATCCAATTGGCATGAACACACACACACACACACACACACACACACACACACACACACACACACACACACACACACACACACACACACACACACACATAGACATACACACACACTTGACCTCCATGCAACGTTTCAGCCACCTAGGGCGTAAACTGTGGCCGTTAGAGGGAATTTTGTGGAGCGTCTGACCGACCGATCGACCAACAAACAAACAGAATGGCTTATATAGCTGCTGGTTGCAGCTAATAAAGAAAGACAGAGAGTGAAAGAGAGAGAGAGAGAGAGAGAGAGAGAGAGAGAGAGAGAGAGAGAGAGAGAGAGAGAGAGAGAGAGACGAAAAGGGAGAGAGAGTCAATATAGTGAAGTGATGAGTTTCAGAACGCTGGGGGAATATGAGGGAATATAAGGTGGCTTTCTCACTAACCATTCGGGGTCGAATCACAGCGCGATTGCATCAAAATAGGGTGTGATCGTCCTACTGAGAACGCTCCCTCCCGTCACCGGGGACGCTGATTCGCTCCAAACCTGGACCGCTGGAATAGGTGGTTTCGGGTGCGTGCCAGTGGGAGCGGGGGGCGTAGTGCATGCTTGCTTGAATTTTGGGCGGATAAAAACATACAGCAACAACTGGACAATACCCACAAAAACGATATTTATGGGCAATTTGGCGAGTTCAGACCTCAACCAAACAAGCATGTGGAGCCTCACGGCTCAGTGGATGAAAACATGAAGCCACGTTACAAGCACAAGACTTCCCTGGCTCGCATTAGGCCTGGCAATTTTTTTGCCATTGCTATGTCTACTATACATTGGTTTCTTGTTCGAATGCATTTATTTATATAGACCAGTGGTGCCCAACCAGTCCATTCGTGAGAAAAGGGGGTGGGTTATTTTGACAAGGCTTGACAACAGAGGTTCAAATATAACTTCATATTTATTGGTTATTTGTTTCTTTATATCAGCATCCAGTTTCCACCACTGTGTGTTAAACTCTTCCTGTGTTGACGTTAGAGAGTGACATCATCGCCTACGGGAGCTTACACGCGTCTCTACAATTCGTAGCCGCATTTCTGCAGACCCCTCTCTGATTGGTTGAGGCCATTTCTGCAGACCCCTCTCTGATTGGCCGAGCGCGCGCAATGCGCATGCGCATGAGCCGCGACAAGCTCCTCTAGCCAGGAGTCGAAACTCCGTTAAGCTCCAGAGAGAGAGGCTGAAAACCCACAGTTGTTGCCCGACGGATGGGAGCAGAGAGAGAGCTGAAAACCCACAGTTGTTGCCCGACGGATGGAGCCGAATCCCGGATCCGAGTTTTCTGATGAATAGCCCCAAAACATGGAGGTTGCGAACGCAATTTATACGCATGGAAGTATTGATTACGCCATAACGAATCATTAAAAAATATACCGTTAACTGGAATATGTTGTGTGTGCCTTTACACATATGTTGGATAGGATTATGTAATTGGTTGTCATTAAAAACCAATAATAATCGCTCGCCGGCTTCGCTGACCAGAGCTCTCTCAGATTCAAAGTTTTAATTGCAGCTGGAACATACATGTTTCGGAACCAATGTGTAACTAGACAGTTACAATATAACATTTATATTAATTAACCCAGTTAATGCCTTAAGAGAAGAGTCTGGTGGTCAATTGCTACGGAAATGTTGTGTCTTACTAATAATAACTTTCTGAATATGATTTGGGAACATCAAATGGGCAGGCCGCGAAATAACACGTTACAATGTACAGTTTCTGACAGCTGGCTGTGTTGTGAAATGTGCATAACGTTATGAATAAACGCGAAGTCACGCGAAATAACGTTATACGCAAATCTGTTATTATTAGTAAGACACAACATTTCCGTAGCAATTGACCACCAGACTCTTTCTCTTAAGGCATTAACTGGGTTAATTAATATAAATGTTATATTGTAACTGTCTAGTTACACATTGGTTCCGAAACATGTATGTTCCAGGCTGCAATTAAAACTTTGAATCTGAGAGAGCTCTGGTCAGCGAAGCCGGCGAGCGATTATTATTGGTTTTTAATGACAAACCAATTACATAATCCTATCCAACATATGTGTAAAGGCACACACAACATATTCCAGTTAACGGTATCTTTTTTTAATGATTCGTTATGGCGTAATCAATACTTCCATGCGTATAAATTGCGTTCGCGACCTCCATGTTTTGGGGCTATTCATCAGAAAACTGTGGGTTTTCAGCCCTCTCTCTGGAGCTTAACGGAGTTTCGACTCCTGGCTAGAGGAGCTTGTCGCGGCTCATGCGCATGCGCGCGCTCGGCCAATCAGAGAGGGGTCTGCAGAAATGGCCTCAACCAATCAGAGAGGGGTCTGCAGAAATGCGGCTACGAATTGTAGAGACGCAACTTACACGCTCAAAACGCAAACCGTAAAGAAAACCCAGAGCGCACCAAGACTGCAGTGTGTACGCAAACTAGAGGGGGAGAGGGAGGGGGAAGTTCGCACCCAAGGTCGGAGCGAGGACGGAGCGGAGCTGATTCGACCCCGAATGCAAGTGAGAAAGCCCCCTAAGATATATATATGAGATATAGATGTGAAAAGAAAAAAAAAGACAGAACAAGAAGGAGAGAGAGAGAATTTAATAGTCTGCATATGAGGGTCCCTGAGTGCTGGGGAGAGAGAGAGAGAGAGGTGTGAGTAGAAAACAAAGAGAAAGAGAGAGGTGTGAGTAGAAAACAGAGAGAGAGAGAGAGAGAAGAGAGAGAGAGAGAGAGAGAGAGAGAGAGAGAGAGAGAGAGAGAGAGAGAGAGAGAGAGAGAGGAGAGAGAGAGAGAGATGGAGGTGTGAGTAGAAGACAGAGAGACAGACAGAGAGGGAGGTGAGTAGAAAACAAAGATAGAGAGACAGCAGATGTGTTGTGATAGAGAGGGCAGAGGAAGTCTGCAGAGGAATGATAGAATGACGCAGGTTTCCAGGTCTTGCATGACATCACCAACCTATACACACATCCCGCCCATCCCAGATTTTCCAGGGAATTGCACAATTCTGAAGTGAGGAAAACATCGCCTGCCGCAACAACATATTATGCTGTGTGTGTATGTGTGTGTGTGTGTGTGTGTGTATGTGTATGTGTATGTGTATGTGTATGTGTATGTGTGTGTGTGTGCGCGCACGTGCATATGTTCATGTTTCTTAATTTGTTTGTATTGACCTTAACACCTTTCTAAAGGTAGATGTGATAGTAGAGGTAAATGTGATGATTGGCTACTTCTATGTGCAGTGAAAACTACTCGAATGCTTTATAACCTAGTCATTGATTTAGTTCAGGGTAATCTAAGATTAGCCGCAGAGCTAACGCTAGTTAACGTGAGCTAACGCTAGTTATTCAAGCTCAGTAGCTCACAGAGAGAGATAAACAGCTGACAGCGGATAGTACAGGACGGTACAAATACAATAAAAAGGCGGGTGGGGGAAGGGCGGCTACGTGGCGTAGTGGGCAAGGCGCTCGCCACGAAATGCTGTAGACGCTGGGCTTGTCAGTTCGAGCCCAGTTCTCCACATTTGCTTTCAGTTTAGCTGGTCGTCCGTACTAATACACATTGGCCGTATTAGGGGGTGGGAAACTGATGGGTGGGGATTGGGCGTTGTGGACAGCGACTCCTACAGGTCGGTTGGTGCGCCTGCGCAGTAGAATCAGGAAGTGTCGGGGGCAACGTGAGCCTCCCACGCGTTACTCCTCGCCACTGAGAGATCGAGCTGCGCAGGTGAAAAGATGCGACTGTTGTTACCTCAAGTACCGGAGGGGACTTGTGCTATGTATGACTTAGTCCACATTGCAGCCGGCTTGTGGGAGGCAAGAAACAGCGTCCGTGACAGGGGAGGGTTGAATTGGATGATACGAAATTGGGATGGGAGAAAATATAGAAAAATAGGAGAAAAAGTGGATAAAAAAAAAGAAAAAAAAAAGGCGGGTGGGGGCTGTTGTGTAAATGTAACTGAGGGGTTACAAAACCCTGACTGTATTAAAGATTGTGATAGATTAAACCACTACCAGGGCCGCCTCAGGGGGTGTGCGAGCAGTGCGGTCGCACAGGGCCTCGCGGGAAGGGGGGCCTCGCAAAAAAAAAAAAAAAAAAAAAAAAAAAAAAAAAATTTTATTAATTTTTTTTATTATTATTTTTTATTTTTTTTTTTTTTTTTGCGAGGCCCCCCTTCCCGCGAGGCCCTTTTTCATCACAGACCTAAAATCTAGTTTTGCTTATATGCTTATATATTTCACATTAGACACGTTTGTAGAATGTGTCTGACTTGTTCCTGGGTCTGCAGTCCTGCAGCTGCAGACATACTCACTATTGGAGCTCAGCCTCTGGGGTTCTGCAGCAGCATTGGTTTCAACGAAGGGAGTGGTTTTACTTACATCATGTGTTGCGATCTGCCATTAAACCATTGAAGAAGAAGAAGACATCATGTGTAGACAGTACTCCGGCAGCGTGAGTCGGCTGCGTTTGACATTTTCGCGCGTGCAGCTTTTGACTATGCTTAGTTATGCCCAATAGCCAAGACGAAGAAAGAGGTCGGTCATTATCAGTCGGTCGGTCACCAACCAAGGAACGTTGACGAAAGGCCTCTCGCTAGCGGGACAAATGGCCGGAGCCTTTCGGTATAGCCATGTCGGCTAGTAGCTAGCTTAGCTAAATGCTAACTAGCGTTAGCTAACCAGGCGAGGCGAGTGGATGTCTTTTCAAAAGAAGGAGAAGAGAACTTGTGAGCAGATAAATCTGTTAGGCAGCAATACGCCGAAATTACACCGTGGGGCCAAGAAAGTATCCTTCCACGTTGATACTGCGTTATGGTGAGTCAACTTATGATTATGTACCCGCCGTGGATCTGAGTCACCTGACCCTATCTCTCTTTCTCTCTTGGAGCCAAACTGGTCTAGCTAATACTACTAGTAGCTAACTGTGTGAGCTAACTGTTAGCCAGTTAGCTGTTTAGCGTCAGCTGGGAACGTTCGTTTGATGCTATCAGTTAGCCTTGAGAATAGCAGGCCCTTTGACAGAAGATGTAGTCGGGCCTGCACCATGACAAGGCTCTGGCCAGTGGCCATAGCTTCTTTTTGTCCCGCCAGCGAGAGGCCTTTCGTCAACGTGGAGACCTTGCGGCCTTTCGCCCAGCGTTCATCGTGCAGGTAACTTGGATTAATGAAAATGTCATGATGACATTACCCCACTCTTCCTTCCTTCCCCTCCCGAATGTTTTGTTAATAACGATGTTTTTTTCCAGGCAAAACATATGCTACTTCACAACATTTGGAGATACGACATGTGCTGTGTGTGAATGGTCGTTTGTGTAGCCACGTTGTGTGTGTCACGTGGCCTGGTGTCACAGTACCTGGCTAGCCTATTTAGCTGATGTCGGCCATTGGCTCCTTGCTGCTTTGGTTTCTCTGTTGACCCTCTTCTTGTTGGATTTAAGTGTTGATCTTTGTCCTTTTGAATCTCTCATACATGCTATAGTCTCTCTCTAACACACACACACACATGACAAACACACATGTTCTCTCTCTCTCTCTCTCTCTCTCTCTTTCTAACACACACAGTCTGCCTATGGCGGCCTTTCTCGATGGCTAGGCTGTGCTCAAGGATCTTCAGTCACAGTGCTCAGGTATTCTGCCACTGTGTACTCTCTGTTTAGGGCCAAATAGCATTTCAATTTCTTTCCAATGTGTCTCTCTCTCTCTCTCTCTCTGTACACTGTATATTGACTGTAGAACGGGAGCTCTCTCTCGCTCTCTCTTTTGCTATATGTTGACTGTACCATGCCCCGCCTCGGGCAGCGCTATTATTTAAGAATATGTTGACTGTATAAAAAAAAAAAAAAAAAAAAAATATATATATATATATATATATATATATATAATTTTTTTTTTTTTTTTTTTTTTTTTTACCTTGGGGGGGGGGGGGGGGGGGGGGGCTCGCGTTAAATCTCGCACAGGGCCTCGCATTTCTCCCAGGCGGCCCTGACCACTACTACATATTATTATTATTATTACTTGCCAGACAGTACAGTTAATTATGGCAGACACTCAAATAGATGGCACGGTGACAAGGAGATATCATTTACAGTATTTATTATTATGCAGAAGATACAACTGGTAATTACTGGGTCGCTCTTTTATGGCGAATGATATTAGAAAGTCAGAGAGTAGCAAAGTCAGTGGGAATGAATAATTCCTAGGCTAGGTATACTAGACCAGACGCCGCCTGGCGTGGGATGGCAATATAGGGGGGCAAAACGAGGGTACAGCTGGAGACTGGTGATATCCTCCCAGAGTTGTAAGCTCCAGAGGAATGAAGAATGTACGGATACTCAGGCTGTTCACTTGAAGAAAAGGGGTTCTCATACGGATCCGGTCTTTATAATCCAAGTGCTCAGTAGCAAGGTAATAGCTGTAATCCAATGCCCGATAGCAATGATGATAGCCAGCCAGCTTCGTCCACGAAGCTAGCCCGATGTAGAATCTTCAGGGTAGTTAAATCCAAACGACGAGGGTATTAACGATGCTCTTCTCCACGGTACTACGTTTCCACAATCACTATAATCCAACCAATAATGGTTCTACAATATCGCCGCGGTAGGTTCCAATGCGCACATGTCCAATAGTTCTGCTACTAGGCCCACCTCGTGTGCTGGCACTAATTACTTTAAGTCCACACACACTTGCTAAGGTTCACGCTAGTTACTAAACGAACGAACTGCTTGTTAATGCTGCACACCGAACGAACTGCTGTAATACGATTCACACTAAATGACGACTCTTTACTTCACATTAAGTTAGGTCGAACTTGACTCTGCTATACGCTAGGTTCAACTACTGCTGCTGCATTACTCCAGACGAACTTCACGTTACTGCATTAGGTCGAACCGGTACGAACTGCGTTTGCTTGCTAGACGAACTGCTACTGTTTGCACCTTCCACAATATATATATACTTAGAGGGCTCTCTAGTGCGCAGCCGAAGCTCTTGTCTGGAATCAATGCGCTGGCCCCAGGCATGTCTCAACTTGTCCAGACTCGTCTTTGAACTTGTCTCAGGGGCGCGATTCTAGGCGCCGCCGACGTCAAGGGCATTATCCAATGAGGAAAGCGAATAATGCTATGATTCAAACGGAGGCTTAAAGGGATATAGCTTATATATATAAATAATATACAAGTTATATAAAACAATAAAACGTAGATTCTCAATGTTAATCTGGCCCTTCAGAACAGTAAACCTTGTACTCTTTAGTTCACATATAATAAGAGACGGATTATTTGCTTGCTCCACCAGTTGCTCCACAACAACACACACCAACTCTCGTCACAACGCTTTACAGTATTTTCACAGCACTGTCGCAACATTACCGTAAAACGTGAACACCGTTGTGACCCACTCGCTCCACTAGAGCGGTCTCGCCCTCTGCTGGCGCGTGTGTGCACTACACTCCGTGTGTGCACTGCACTCAAAACTCTGTTTCACTGTTATAGAAACTGAAGCACATCTGTGATTTTGACGGTGACGGACAGTATTGATTTTCAATACCGTCGGGATTTCTAAATACCCTGATATACCGTCATACCGCCCAAGCCTAGTACCTAGTCAAGGATCTTCTTAGTTTTGGGTCAGTCACGGTGCTCAGGTATTCTGCCACTGTGTACTCTCTGTTTAGGGCCAAATAGCATTTCAATTTGCTCTGGTTTTGGGTTGTTTCTTTCCAATGTGTGTCTCTCTCTCTCTCTCTCTCTCTCTCTCTCTCTCTCTCTCTCTCTCTCTCTCTCTCTCTCTCAGTGGGACCAGTTAACAGTGTAACAGTGGGACTAGTTAACAGTGTAACAGTGGGACCAGTTAACAGTGTAACAGTGGGACCAGTTAACAGTGTAACAGTAGGACCAGTTAACAGTGTAACAGTAGGAACAGTTAACAGTGTAACAGTAGGAACAGTTAACAGTGTAACAGTAGGAACAACCCTTAGGGGTCTAAGCTGAAGAGCTTCTCCTCAGAATATTCCTTTTTTACAGATTCATACCTTCAAAATAAGCCATCAATTGTCAAATTTGAGCCGATAGTTTTTAATCAATGTCCTATGAAACATTCTGGTACAATCCATACCAATTTGCAGCACGAGGTCTGAAAAGAATTCAGTGAATTGTAACAGTGGGAACAGTTAACAGTGTAACAGTAGGAACAGTTCTATTTCGTTATGGATCTCGCTCAGCATCATACTGCACTGTACTTCACTACGTGCACGCATCCCCTTAACAATTGTATGTATTGAGCCGTACTGTATTGTACCCATTCTGCAATCTGTTAAATAAAGTTTTCATTCATTCATTCATTCACCATCTTGCAAGTTGCAACGTTGTTTAAGATATCAATCAAAGCATTGCAACGTTAGAATAGTTAGGATATCAATTGTGCATGAAAGGACTATATTTATATTGTTTGATTAGTATTATGAGATTCCCTGGCAGATTTCGTACAGTCAAAATCCGTTGATCAACTTGAGTTTCAGTGAACACATTGCACTGACTCACCAAAGTCTGCGGTGGTTGAGATGTAGTAACGTTACGTTAGTCCAGTTGACTCCAGCAGCGCCTCAAACATGTTCTTTATCTCGTTTCCATGTTGTATATTAATTATTTACATTTAGTCATTTAGGCCCTAATTATCTCTCCAAGTAGTTGCTAAATGGTTTGTTAGTTTGTTACTGCGTTCTTTTTATGTAGATTCATAGCGAGCGTTTGTTTTGTTTACAATAGAGAGGGTCTATTTCTTTCCGTAGCCGCATTTCTTGCGCACTTCTGATTGGCCAGTGGCCAGACTCGCCTCGTATCATTCTACGCGGGTGGGGATGAGGATAATAATAATAATCACTACCGCTCGCTATCAATCTACGCCGTATATAACGCAAATAACGCAGTGACGAACCATTCAGTAACGTAAGTAGCGTTACTGAATTTCAAAAGTAATGCGTTAGAGTACTAGTTGCGGCAAAAAGTAACTTCGTTTCTGTAACGCGTTACTTTGTAACGCGTTAGTCCCAACACTGGTGGTCACCTACTCGCCTCCTTCTTCACTTTCACCACAAGGAAGTGCCTTCGGTAGATCCCACACTTGACAAGGTTGTTAGCTGAAGAAAGTTGAGACGTGTTTACATTGTTGCTTGTTTTTTTCTTCTCTCATATATTTCGATAGAAAAAAACGAAGTCATAATGTCTACTTCGGAGAGTCGCGCTCGCAACGCTACTCTTCACCAGCGGTTCTCCATTTCCGCCTCCGTCGTGTGTCTTGGAGCGGGGCTGAGACCTCTCTCGTGGTCGGCAGCCATGCCCGGTAGGCGCCCGATGGGTAGTTTTCCTCTCCAAGGAGCCGGTGCACCAGTGCCGTATCCTGTGAGATGGCCTGGTTCCGGCTCTGGTTCCTCTGCTTCCGGGGAATCGTCCGCTGTTATGCGGCCGGTTCCCTTGGTTGCGGGGGATTTGAGACGCAAATTTTCGCAAGATGGTGGCTTGCAGATGCGAACGGCCCGGTTTTGGTGAGTTGCTGGAGCCAGGTGAGGATGCGTCGGTCTCTGCATGCCCGATGGAAACAGAGGACTACATGATAGAGGCGGACGGGTTCTTATTTGAAGGCCCGGTGGAGACATCTTCCCTGCCTGTCCAGGTAACACTGGAGGGGGGTGAGATGTCTCCTTGGGGCGCCTCGTTCGAAGACATTGGGGAAGAACCTCTGACTCGTCGGCGGGATGCCCTGCTATCAGCCACATCGGAGTGTGGCTCCTTGACCAGTAGTAGCCTGCTGTATGTGAGGGATGCGGGCTCGGTGGAGGAAAGTCTGCAGGGAGAACTGCACGCTTTGTTTCCCGAGCTCATGGCGGCGGCGGCAGTCGCAAACGGCGTGCCGCTACCGCAGCCACTGCCTGTTCCTGTCCCTGATGATCTCATAGGTCATCTATGGCAACGTCGCCCGGTGAGAGGGGTGGACGTTGTCTACCCATTTTCCCCCTCAATGGCGGCCTATGTCCGTCAAGGCCAGGTGGTCTCCCACATCATAGGCCTTACTCCTGCCTACGTGCCACTCACGCGGGTGGCGGGTTTGGTCGACGGTATGAAGGAGGGCATGCCACGGCTTGATAGGCCGATGGCCGCGCTCCTTTGTCCGGAGGTGGTGTGGGAACCATTACGGAAGCCGGTTCCCCAAGGGAAATCGGCGAGGCGGTTGGCATATTGGAGCGACCAGTCATTTATCGCCGGAACACAATCTCTAGCTGCCGCGTCTAACATCGCGCAGCTGGCGAGATTCATGTCCGGGATATTGACGGGCGGCACGGAGCTGAGTGATGCACAACATAACCAGCTCGCCCAGTCGGCAGGAGCCATCCTGCATCTGATTCAGCCGCAGGCTATAGCCGCTGGGAAAGTGCGCGCCCTGGCAACTCTGACCCAGCGCCACCTTTGGCTGGAGCAGGCTCGTGTGCCGGAGAAGAAGAGAGTTCCACTTCTGACGGCATCCCTCTCCAATGCTGGACTGTTCGGGACGGCCCTGCAGTTGATGACCTCGACGTGCAGAGAGATGCAGGAGGAGCGCTCCGTGCTCCAACCTCATTTTCCCCCTCCCGATGTCGCCGGTGGAGTCAGACGGCTGCCACGTCGTCTATGGCTCACGTGGGAAGTCTCTCTGGGGAGTTCCATCTATCCTCTGTGGTAGGGATGACGGGATATAAAAAATTTAACAGTTTTTATCCTCGGCTGCGTCAAGTGGGATTCATGTCAGTCGGTGTTTCTTTCTTTTTTGAGTGTGGAGTATATGAAGCACCACACCCTTCTTGTCGTTCTCCCAGGCGCCTTGCGGGATCAATGTGGGGTCTGGTTAGACTGTTCATTGATGTGTTTTGTGTCCCGACGCATGCATAGTGCTAGCTCGGGGTGTTTCTGTTGAGAATCATGCGGGTGGCTAGTACGCCTTGGTTGCTTGTTGTTAAAACGGCGTTTTTATAAAGCAACTGGGATGGGGGTTTTTCCTCTTCCGAGAGCCTGTTACGGGTCTCGACGGATTCTCGTTCATATCTGGGGGATGTTAACGGAATAGATCAGAACATAGGTAGAGGGGTCTCACGCCCTTGGGGTGGGCCACCGAGCACGGTTCAAACGGGCCCGTCTGGGTGGCGCCCTCTTTTCATGTTTTAGATCAACATGCATATCTGCCCCTTCTCCTGGAGTAGGCATGTCGGCGTGGTTAGGGCACGGGACTGGTTCTGGTCACGCTGGTCCAGGTCAGTTAACCCGTTGTCCGCCGGGGATGCAGATCTGCTGTTCTGGTACCCTGAGGGACTTGGGCTTTTTTTAGGGGGAAGAATGCCGGGTTGGCCCGGGTGTCACAGGGTTAGGCGTTATGGAGACCCTTGTTGGGTACTCTTTTGTACCTGGCACTATCATAAGGGGCTGGTTCTCCTTTCTTCGCTCCTCTCTCACGCATGGCGAAGAGGGGGCTGTTGGGGTGGTCTTCTGGACCTCCTCTGGTCCCCCTGTGTGCTTCCCGAGCCGCCGGGCCCGGTCTGAAGTAAAGTTTCGTTGATACCGTAGGCCTGGGATAACCCTTTTTTCTTGAGGGGTTATAGGAACAACCACCGTCTGTACCGAGAGGGTAGTTGATTCCCTGGTATGTTGGAGCAGTGTCAACTCCCGGGTTGCCCGGTTGAGTGTGCCCCTGCACGTTCATGACGTCTGCCAATCGTGTCAGCCTTCTCTGCCTCGACCCCTCTGGGTGGGTTTTTTTTATGGAGGCTTTGTCATGGTGATCAACAACGCCAGCATACGCCCCTTCCGCCGGGGGGGGCTGTTTTCAGCTGACTCCTTTGGCGCCTGTCTCGTCCGCAGTGCTCCAGGCTCAGGTTACAGCCTGCTGCCTGGTTTCCCCGGTGCGCTGCCTGCTTCCGTTGGTTAACCTTTTTGAGTGCTTACGGCCATGCTGACTGCCTGTTCTGCAGGGTCAGTGTGCCAGGCGGTGTGCTATTGGGGGGACCCGCTCTGGGAGGGGCCTTATCCGATATACGCTGGCGATGTGGGGGGTGGTGTCACTGAGTGACCGCCTGGTGGGGTCTTGATGCCTGGCGTCATTGACCTCTCCAGGCCCCCTTTTTCCGGGGGATCCAGTCCCTTCGGTGGGTCTGGGTCTTCATTCGCGCTCCGCTGCTACAGCCTTGCCACGGGGTTGGGTTTGCTCTTGACCCCGTGATTTTGGGGGCAGTAACGAGGTTGTTCCTTCCGTTCGTTCCCTGGTGGCATGCGGGTTGTGCGTGTGTGTAGTCGTGGGGTCAAGCCACGGTCTGCTCACCCTGTGCGTTGGGTTGCTTGAGTTCCTCTTCGCATGGTCGGATCCGTCTCCCTCCCGTAAGCCTCCAATAGGGGGGGTATCCTCCATTAGGGAGGGTCGGGGGGGCTCGGTCCTCCCCGGTCTGATGGTTGTGGGGGGCCTCGGCGGGGTGTATTTGTCGGGCTATGGCTCTCGCTCAGCCTCCCTTGTGCAGTATGATGCTGAGCGAGATCCATAACGAAATAGAACGTAAGGTTATGTATATAACCAAGTTCTATGAGTTATGGTGACGCTCAGCATCAGACGCCGCTGCGGCCCTTGATCTCGCCTTGTGGTGAAAGTTTGGGAAGGAGGCGAGTAGGTGACCACACACCTGCTTATGAAGGTAAGCGGATGGGGGTGTGGCCAGACGAATATTGGGATGTAAAGGTACATGGTGGAATTTTGTATTCAGTGCGCGTGCGCGTAGTGAAGTACAGTGCAGTATGATGCTGAGCGTCACCATAACTCATAGAACTTGGTTATATATATATATAACAGTGGGAACAGTTAACAGTGTAACAGTGGGACCAGTTAACAGTGTAACAGTGGGAACAGTTAACAGTGTAACAGTGGGAACAGTTAACACTTTAATCACCATGGGTTAAATTCATAATTTACCATCCCTCGCCAGCTCTATTTGTCTATGGAGAAGTTCCCCTTCTTTGCAGGGCTATAACTTTTTAAATTCTATTGCTAAATTGCCATTATTATGGCCCATTCAATGTCCTATATGTATTGTTCAGGGTGTAGCAACGTTAAACTTTTTCATTCACATATTCATACTAAAATATGGTCTAAAGTATAAGTATGTTTTTATCGTTTTCTGCAGCTTTCTTCAGAACGTGATTTATAGCCCTAAATGCATTATATTGATGATCAAATACAGTTTGGTAGGAATCTGTGCGAGATAAAAAGTTTCAACTGGACGTACTTCTAGAAGTTTCTACGCATCATCTGATGTTGACCGGATGGGCGGGGGATCGTTTATAATTCTGTGGGCAGCGTTAGATGATTCATCCAGAGTGGGTCATATGTTCATCAGATCAGTTAGTATAGAATACGTTAGAAAATAACGCTGAATCTTACCGTGGCTTCCTCGCGCCGCTGGCAGATGAGCGTGGAACAGATTTTTTTCTATTATGGGATGTAGAAATGCCCGATCCATTTCCAGGTTGTATAATAGTATATACGTCCAAATAACGTTGTTTATTGAGTTAGGGCGAGCGATCTATTATCCAGTGTTTCAAGATGGAGTCGCGGGAGCTATAGCGAGTGGCCGGACCACATATGGATGAGTACTACCGGTTTAAAGGTTAATATCCGGTTGGCGATCTGCCGATCGGCCACCAGATGGCGCTCTTGAACCGCTAGAGAGTTGAGAGGAGATCAGCAGTGTGTCTCAGGGCTCCGGAAAGGAAATATGATTTCGATGACAGATTTTTGAAATATTGACATCAAAGACGAGTTACGGCGTCTTCGGCAGAATGAGCATGGCTCGGAATGACGTGAAAACTCGTCCGCGGCGATCATAGTGTTAACAGTATAACAGTAACAGTTAACAGTGTAACAGTAGGACCAGATAACAGTGTAACAGTAGGACCAGTTAACAGGGTAACAGTGGGAACAGTTAACAGTGTAACAGTAGGAACAGTTAACAGTAAAAGTGGGAACCACAGCAATTAGCTTGTGTCGCAGGGAGGAAATAAAAATAATAACAATGATAATACATCCGACTTACATAGCGCGTTTCAGTAAAGACAGACACTCTCCTCTCTCTCTCTCTACTATGCTACTGTACTCAGGCCATGTCCAGACGAAAACGATTTAGATCTTTTTCGTTTTCATTTCGTTTTCATTTAAAAAAGGTTTTCCGTAAAAACGAAAACGTCTCAAGAAATAAGTGCGTGCCACAAATGTACAAAATAAATGACTTTCCTGTTTTAGATGTCGCTCTTTTATTTTGAAACACCCCGACCGGAAGTGTTATCGTTGTTTGTTGCTGTGTCGTCCGGTTCTGTGCTTTTGAGCTAACGTAAACGTTAGTTTCCAAAGGAGAGGAGAGAGAGAGAGAGACCGCGGCTCACATGCACAAAATGCAGCTACAGCCTAGGCAATCGATGATGAGGAGGATTTTAATCGGCAGGAGAGAGATAATGTGTCAAAGCCGTATATAATATGGTGCGCGCAGCTCAAACTACCTGTGTTGTATTAAATTAATTGATTGATGTTTAACTTGTCCCTGTGTCCAGTCCTTTCGACTAGCAAACGTTGTCTGTATTTAACGTTACCTCAGGATACCACTGTCTTATTGTAGCAAAAGTTGTCTGTATTTAACATTACCTCAGGATACCACTGTATATTGTATTTAGTTGGTTAGCTATTTAGCTAATGTTGATAGCATTGAATAGCATCAATGCTAGCTGGATGGCTACAGCTCAACACCAGCCATGGGAATACTATTTACTAAATTATGGAGGCTTTTTAATCGTCAAGGTAAGAGAGGATTTGTCATGATCAACTGAAGGCGTATGCTATGGAACAGTATGTGCTTGGCTACTACTTGTGATGTTGGCTGAGTTTGCACAGTATGCGGATTAAGGGAGATGTCAATCTGTTGTCGATGGTGGTAGTACAGGGGCAGTACATTTAGCTGTAAAAGCCCGACCAAGCTCAATAGCTTCTGTAACACGAACGCAACTACTCTGTACGATGCCATTGTTGTTGTGATGTTGCTGAGTTTGCACATGCAGGTTAAGGGAGAGGTGGGCTATCGCGTAATCGGTTCAGGAAAAGACGTGTATCGCTTGTAAAGACGGCGACGCAAGGGGAGCATCTTCAGATTTGCGCACTCTGGAAGCCGGTTTCAGAAAATAGCGTCTTCAGGCTCCCAGAATGCAGTTCCGTGTGGATGAAAGGTGCAAACGATCAAATACTTTGACTGATACGACCGAAATCGGTTTAGTCTGGACATGGCCTCATTCTACTACCTATCACGCTAATATGTCTACACTACTATGCTACTATACTTATACTACTACCTATCACACTAATATGTCTACACTACTATGCTACTATACTTATACTACTACCTATCATACTAATATGTCTATACTACTACGCACTCAAGAGTGTAACACTCAAGCTCGATGTTATTTGACGAACAATGCCACTGACCTTCAGCTGCCAGAGATGTACCCCTCCTGCTGACATGTTGTTCACAATCTGTAAGTGGCTTTGGATAAAAGCATTCAGCTAAATGATTAAATGTAAATGTACTGGTGAGCAGTTTATTGAGGACTTTATTTGTTACCATAGAGGATAGTGTTGCAGCAGTGGAGATGTTATGAATGCATTGTTACGAGCTGGAGCCTCTTGATGTTACACTAAACACACTGTGAAATACTTGACTGCACAAGGAGGCAGCATGTCTCTTCAATATCAATGAGTTAATATTTTATTCATCAAACTGCCTTTTTCGATTTCCAATGCCGTCCTACAGCTTCATTGGGTTTCCTTTTGGCGTGTGGTTTATCATCATGTCTCACGCTGTCGTCAGCATTTTGGAATGTACTTGGACGAAGATTTTCTCTCTGATGCCTAAAATGCCTATACCAGTTTAATCACCTGTACATTGTATATTACTATTGCACTTTACTGTTACATTTGCACTCTGGTTGGATGCCAAACTTATTTTCGTTATACTGTACTTGTGCTGTATAATGACAATACATTTTAATCGAATAATCGAATCGAATCGAATCGAATCTAATCTAATACTGTGACCTAGTACCATGTGTGGTGTATTTAACAGTGTGCAACAGAACACTGCACCTCACCGGCCGACAACAACAGTTCTGGAACCTGACTGGAACCTGACTGGAAGCTGACTGGAACCTGACTGGAACCTGACTGGAACCTGACTGGAACCTGACTGGAACCTGACTGGAAGCTGACTGGAAGCTGACTGGAACCTGACTGGAACCTGACTGGAAGCTGACTAGAACCTGACTGGAAGCTGACTGGAACCTGACTGGAAGCTGACTGGAACCTGACTGGAACCTGACTGGAACCTGACTAGAACCTGACTGGAACCTGACTGGAAGCTGACTGGAACCTGACTGGAAGCTGACTGGAAGCTGACTAGAACCTGACTGGAAGCTGACTGGAACCTGACTGGAAGCTGACTGGAACCTGACTGGAACCTGACTGGAAGCTGACTGGAACCTGACTGGAACCTGACTGGAACCTGACTGGAAGCTGACTGGAACCTGACTGGAAGCTGACTGGAACCTGACTGGAAGCTGACTGGAACCTGACTGGAAGCTGACTGGAACCTGACTGGAAGCTGACTGGAACCTGACTGGAAGCTGACTGGAACCTGACTGGAACCTGACTGGAACCTGACTGGAAGCTGACTGGAACCTGACTGGAACCTTGGCTGGAGACAGTATGACACCATATTACTGGCCCACGGATTCACATTATTCATCTTAATGAAACGCCGCCCCCCCTGGAGCCCACAGTAAATATTTAATGGACTCTCGTTGTGACCTTGAAAAACCTTTTACAAAGACAAAAAGAGACACAGCTCCAACACCACCCCCCCCCCTCCCTTTCGCTCTCTCTTTTATCTTCCCCCTCTTCTTCTGACATCTCTCACAGTAAAAAGAAAAAAAAAAAAAAAAGGATAGAAGACCAAACCAAAGAGATTGCAGACACATTTCAAATGACCCTTTTCCAAAAGATGCCATATGAGACACAATCTGATTTTAGAGCAAATTCCCCTCTTCCCCTTGAGAGCTGTTCCCACGGAGATGCCATAGAATGCTTGGGCGGACAATACCATCTCAAGAGTGTGGGCAGGGGGTGTAGAGTCTGTGTGTGTGTGTGGAATAAACCATTCCAGCGCCCCGAGGAAGGGCGTCAGGGATAATGGGGGTGGATGAAAGAGTCAAGGGTGTGAGGTGAGGTCAGATGTTTTATTGCCTTTCTCTGTGGGGGTGATGAGGGTGAATGGTACGGTCTGAGGCTGGAATGATAAGCCTGAGAATAGCTCTCTTTCTTCTTTCCTCTCTTTATCTGTATGTCTCTCTCTCTTGGTCTGTCCCCCTCTCTCTCTGTACCCCCTTCCTCTCTCTCTCTCTCTCTATCGTTGCCCCCTCCTCTGTCTCTCTCTGTGTCTCTGTCTCTGCCTCTCTCTCTCTTTCTCTGTGTGTGTCTATCTCTATCTCTCTCTGTATATGTGTGTCTCTCTCTTTCCTCTCTCTCTCTCTCTCTCTCTCTCTCTCTCTCTCTCTCTCTCTCTCTCTCCCTCCCTCCCTCCCTCTGCCACATGCTGTATCAACTAGGGATCAGACTCCCTTGTGTGTGTGCATAGTTACTGCGATTGTGTAAAGTGACTGTGTTTTTGAAGTATACGTGTATGAACCTGCACGTTATGATTGCATGTGTTTGACCTGAATGACTGGGAGGGTCCCGGGACCTCTCCTCTAAATACCTCTCTCAAATACTGTGTGTGTGTGTGTGTGTGTGTGTGTGTGTGTGTGTGTGTGTGTGTGTGTGTGTGTGTGTGTGTGTGTGTGTGTGTGTGTGTGTGTGTGTGTGTGTGCGTGCGTGCGTGCGTGCGTGCGTGCGTGCGTGCGTGCGTGCGTGCGTGCGTGCGTGCGTGCGTGCATATATGTAGTGTGGTAATCCAAGGCTGAATAAAGTGGATATTAACAGCTGGCAAGTCTGTGACTCAGTCAGCAAATAAAAAGAGATGAATTCAGTGACTCATCCAGAAAAAACAACAGATCAATCTTTCATTCAGCGAGCGGAGGGAGAGGGGGCAACTGTCATGTTTTTATATACAGTATTTAAATGCATATCTTTGCATAGATCCATGACGGTATACCTACCTTAAAATACAGTCTACCTCCCTGCCCTACAGACCTGATGTTGAATGTGTTTGTGTTGGATATGCAGGGTGGCAGGTCAGGGAGAGTAAGGATTGTGTGTGTGTGTGTGTGTGTGTGTGTGTGTGTGTGTGTGTGTGTGTGTGTGTGTGTGTGTGTGTGTGTGTGTGTGTGTGTGTGTGTGTGTGTGTGTGTGTGTGTGTGTGTGTGTGTGTGTGTGTGTGTGTGTGTGTGTGTGTGTGTGTGTGTGTGACTGTGTGTGTGTGTGTGCAGGCGTGTGGACCTGGTGTTTGTACTCACAGCAACCAGGATGTGCGTGCCGCTGTGCACCACCTCTATGTACTGGTAATCCAGCAGGCAGCCCATGACGCTGATGTAGGAGTGGCTGTCTGTGGCGCGGACCCCCGGGGTCGGGGGCATCTCTCTCCTGACGCAGCCCGGCCCGTGTTCACTCCACCAGGAGTGGTGTGCCGAGATGTTGAACGTCAGCAGGTCGCTGTCCTGGAGGGTGAAACAGTGTGTTATTCAGACATGATGATTGTAAGGAATTCTTCTGATTTCATAGGAAACACATGACTGTTATGGGGGGGGGGGGGGGGATCTATTGTGAACAATCACAACAATCGCGTTCGCTTTCCAGAGGTGTTTTTGGAACACTTCACGCGTGATCGACATGATTTCACGCATGTCATTTTCATGGTTTCAACTGTGAAATGTTGCTCTTGCGTTAATATCACATGTAATCACATGTAGCTTGTGTGAAAGTAGCCACGGTCACAAAGTTTCACATACACAATAATACAATCATACAAATAATACACAATAATACAATCATAATAATACAATTCAATTCAATTCAATTCAATTCAATTCAATTCAATTCAATTATCTTTAATGACCACCCAGCCAGGCTGGTGGAATTTGATTTCAGTTACAGCATTGTTCCAACATAGAACATATAACATCACTTACATTACATACATACTACATGCAGTTAAATACATAAATACACATTTACAAGACCTCAATATCAAAGTGCGGGGGGGGGGGGGGGGGGGGGTGCTACAGGGAGTTCAGTGTCCGTATGGCAGTGGGGAAGAAGCTGTTTTGATGTTTTGGTGGTCAGGGATCTGTAGCGCCTCCCGGAGGGCAGCAGCTGGAAGATGTGGTGTGCTGGGTGAGTGGGGTCAGAGATCATTTTTCTAGCTCTTCTAATTGTGCTTTGGCGGTGGAGTGATTCGAGAGATGGGAGGGGGGTGCGGATTATTTTGGAGGATTTATTGATTATTCTTTGCAGTTTGTTTTTGGAGTGAGTGTCCAGACTGCTGTACCAAACTGTTATGGAGAAGGTGAGGTGAGGATGCTTTGAATGATGCCTGGGAGAAGCGTTGCAGGAGATGTTTTCTGACAATTTTTTTGAGCTGGCGGAGGAAGAAGAGTCTTTGATTGGCTTTTTTGTGGATGTGGTCTGTGTTGGTTTTCCATTTGAGGTTATTGCTTATGTGGGTGCCGAGAAATTTGAAGGAGTCTGTGGTGATTATGGGTTTGCCGGAGATGGATATGGGGGTTTTGGGGTTTGGCTGGCGTCTGAAGTCGATGATGAGTTCTTGGGTTTTTGATGAGTTGAGGAGGAGGTTATTGTCTGTGCACCAGGTGATTGTGTGGTTGATTTGTGTACAGTATTCTGTTTCATTATTGTCTGTGATGAGGCCTATAAGGGTTGTGTCGTCTGCATATTTGTATATTTTGACGGAGTTGTGGAGGGATATGAGCAGCAATCAAAATGTGTCACATGTGTAACAACAAGTAAACATGTTGTCCTCTGCCAGTGATGTAGTTCCACCTCTTGGGTCAGTCGGTGACTTAAGTCCAAAGCAATAATATGTGTTCTGAGTAGGGCTGAGCGATTAATCGATTTTCAATCGAAATCGCGATTTTAAATGTTGATATTAGCAAACCGCAAAGCCTGCGATTTGGGATACATTATACAGCGAGTCTGATTCAAGGTTTTTTCTTGCGTGCCAGTCATGCTTACCAATCAGAAGTGCTGTGCTCTCATTGCTCACCAATCAGAAGTAGCCCAAGGTAGCTACGTATACGCCCAACAACAACAGCTTGTGAGACGCCCGTGTGTGAAGACGTTACAGCAGGGCTCCACAGTGCGCCTATTTGGTGACGCCTAAAACAAGCTTTGCATCCGTCATTCCTGATGCCCACATCGGGGTAAACTAATGTTAGCCGCTAACACTAAGCTAGCTAACCCTGTTCACAGACAGATAAAACAGCTGAGCTCCAATCGTGAGGAGGGGGGCTCGAGGGCTGATCCCGTCTTTCTCTCTCTCCCTCTCCCCCTCTACTGTACGTTCAATTAACGTTTAAGTAGCAAAATGTTGCACTATAAAAACAAACTGGATAGTTGATGATAATAAACATTTAACATTTAAAAAGGTGTTGCCGAATTTCTATCAGCATGTGACCTGTCCCACCAGAGGCGAGAACATATTAGACCATGTATACTCGCAATTTAAGAATGGGTACAAGTCACAGGCTCTTAGTCCATTCGGTAAAAGCGATCACGCCGCCATATTTCTTTTGCCAAAGTACAAACAAAGTCTCAAGCGAACGCCGGTGGTCTCGCGAGAGGTTAAGCGTTGGGCCGTGACGTCAGAGGAGTCACTCCAAGCTGCACTTGGATGCACAGACTGGAGTGTATTCCGTGATAACACAGCCAATATTAACGAATACACCGAAACGGTGATTGACTATGTCTGTACTCTGGTAGAAGAAACAATCCCCTCCACCAAAATTAAAATCTACCCAAATCAAAAGCCCTGGGTAGACAAATCCGTCCGTGAGGCTCTGAAAGTGCGCACATCAGCATACAACACCGGGCTGGTGACAGGCAACATGGAAGAACACAAGATGGCATGATACAACGTCAGGAGAGCAGTAATAGAGGCAAAACGGCGTTACAGGGATAAAGTTGAACTTCAGTTTGAACAGGCTGACTCTAGAGGCATGTGGCAGGGCCTCAGAACAATGACAGACTACAAAGGCACCCCCCTCAAACTGAACAGTGACATCTCCTTAGCAAATGATCTCAATTCCTTCTATGCGAGGTTTGAGGCTGTGAATAACAACACCAGCCTACAAACCACGGCAATGGGGGGGGGGGGGGGGGGTCTGCTGATGGAGACTCAGTGTTCAGGGTAACAGAGCATGAGGTGAGACGGATCTTTAAAAAAGTTAATATCAGGAAGGCAGCAAGACCGGACGGCATCCCCGGCCGCGTCCTAAAAGTCTGTGCCGACCAACTGGCCCCGGTATTCACTGACATCTTCAACCTGTCCTTGGAACAGGCTGTCATCCCCACCTGTCTGAAGAAGTCCACCATCATCCCTGTACCCAAAAAATCTACGCCCGTTTGCCTCAACGACTACCGCCCTGTAGCCCTCACCTCCATAGCCATGAAGTGCTTTGAGAAGCTAGTGAAGGGCTACATCTGTTCCTCCCTCCCCATCAACCTGGACCCTCTGCAATTTGCATATCGCCCCAACAGGTCCACGGAGGACGCCATAGCCCATGTGCTGCACACAGCAGCATCACACCTGGACAAGAGGCAGGGGAACTATGTGAGAATGCTGTTCATCGACTACAGCTCAGCATTCAATACCATAGTCCCCTCCAAACTCATAGCCAAGCTCAGGGACCTGGGCTTGAACTATGACCTCTGCCAGTGGGTCTTGGACTTCCTGACGGGCAGACCCCAGGTGGTAAGAGCCGGCAACTGCACCTCCTCATCCATCACGCTCAACATAGGGGCCCCCAGGGCTGTGTTCTGAGCCCCCTCCTCTACTCCCTGTACACACATGACTGCGTAGCACAGCGGAACAACAACACCATCATCAAATTTGCTGATGACACAGTAGTGGTGGGCCTGATCTCTGCCAACGACGAAAGGGCCTACCTGGAAGAGGTAGAGAACCTGTCACAGTGGTGTCAGGAGAACTGCCTCTCCCTGAACGTCAGCAAAACAAAAGAGATGATTGTGGACTTCAGGAGGTCGGGGGTCAAGGACTACAGCCCCCTCAGCATCGACGGGGCACCGGTTGAGAGAGTGAACAGTTTCAAGTACCTCGGAGCCCACATATCCGAGGACTTGACATGGACCACACACATTGACAGTGTTGTGAAGAAGGCACGACAACGCCTCTACTTCCTCAGGCGCCTAAGGAAGTTCCAAGTCAGTCAGAAGATCCTTAGGAACTTCTACTCATGTACAATAGAGAGCATCCTGACCGGCAACATCACCTCCTGGTTTGGGAATAGCACTGCACAAGACCGTAGCAGACTACAAAGAGTGACACGTTCAGCCGAACGCACAATTGGAGGGGGGCTTCCCACCCTCCAGAACATTTACAACAAGCGGTGCAAGGGGAAGGCTAAGAGAATTATTAAAGACTCGAGCCACCCGAACAACTGCCTCTTTGAACTGCTGCGGTCAGGCAAGCGATACCGGAGTCTTAAGGCGAGCACAGAAAGACTCAGAAGAAGCTTCTATCCCCAGGCCATCAGGCTGCTAAACGAACAATAATCACTATGCAACAACCATCAAATGCACACAGCACACACACCCACACGCACACACTCACTCAAACAAACAACACACTGCAGCACCCACTCTCCACACTTTAGATCACACAAACACACTTACACTTTATATTTATTGATAAAGGATTTGCACTACAGCTCGTACACCTACTGTGAATTGTACCTAAATTGCACCTCGTCCCATTTCTCCATTTCTGCCTTGCACTATATAGTATTGTATATTAGTACACTGCACAGTATTGTATATTGTATGGTAACTACGTCTATTCTGCATCGAACATTGTACATATGTCTAAACTGAACACTGTGACCTCATTTTTTTACTTCTAATTTTACTATGTTATTTTATTTCATACTTATCTTGTCTTGCACAGTCTCTGGAGCGCAACAGTAAGAAGCATTTTGTATAAAAGTATTCTGTACTTCTGTATGACAACTATTAAAGAAACTTGAAACTTGAACTTCATTAGCTGAAATATTCTAAAATCATTAAGTCTACTACTGTATAAGCCATTCTCCCTGTCTGTGCGTGTGTGCGTGCTGCACGCGCGTCCCATACCTGGTCTTTGGAAAGACCAGATGACGTCAGAGGAGTTTGATAGTATTTACTGAGGATTGCCAGATAATGTTGATATTTAAACATGAAAAAAATTATAATACATAATAAATGTATACATGATCATGCAACATAAAAAAAAAATTGTAGGAACGATTTGGGAGAGGGAGGTAGGGAGGGGTTTTAGATTGTGTGTTGTTAAGTTTAGACTTCAGAGTGGGTATAGATTCCCAGGTAAATTAAACATTTCCAGGCTTGGTTTCCCGAGCAGACCCACCACGTAGGCTGCTTTAAAAAATATATATATTATAATGGCAAATTTAATCGCAATCGCAATATCTGTCCGAAAAATCGCAATTAGATATCTTCCCAAAATCGTGCAGGCCTAGTTCAGAGTAGAGCTGACCCCAAACGTTTGAAGGTTCAGACCTTCATTCTTTACGTTGGCACTCAAATCTTAATTAATGGGTTCGAACCACTTAATGTTCGACGTCCCAGCACTCACTCGCACTTCGCTGCACTTTGCGCTCGTCTGCCGGCTCCGGGATGTGTTTCTCCCGATTATTCAATACATTGTTGGAAAGTTAACCTTCCCGCCGTTCGATCGACACCACTCTCGACATATTGCGTGATTTCAGTCTCATGTGGTCACAAGTGACCACGTCTGGTTGTGAACGGTCCTGAACTAACCAGTCACCGCTGATGGAAGAAATTATTGACCGCTGTTGTAGCCAAGAAGTGTCTGCTCCCAGACAAGTGCTGATTGCAACGAGAAAGGGGCAGAAGAAGACCAACAAGTTATTTGTTTTGCGCGTCTGGATGAATGGCAGCGGACAGCCATTTTGGATAATCACACTGAATTATTGCGGTACACACATTACAAAAACCTTTGTAAAACACCTTTGTTAGTTTTCTCAGTAGGTTCCCAATATGTACATCAAAGGCCATCTTTTCATCAATCCATATGCCCAGATATTTGTAGGATGCTACTTTGTCAAGGCATGTCCCTTCCAGTGTTCGATTCCCGCTCCTCCCGGGCAGCGTGTTGAAGTGTCCTTGAGCAAGACACTTAATCCCTATTTGCTCCCGATGAGCAGGTGGCACCTTGCATGGTTGCCTCCACCATCAGTGTGTGAATTTGCGCCTCACTCTCTCCCCCTCTACACATAACCTTCAACTTGTACACTTAGTTTGATCTACTCTCCTAAATACTTTGTTAGCTCGCTATTCTGCAGAGATCTCTCTCCCATAGCTGTAACCTGGGTCTCTCCATGTTGCGACATGTCATTCTGTCAGTAGACTCTATCCTCAATCAAAGACTCTTTAGTGATATTCCACATCACTAAGCGTCAGAGTTTGTGAGCCTGTAGTCTAACCCACAATGTCGCAAATTCACGATATGACCCTCAGCCCACTGAAGTATCTGAGTTGACCCTATTCAGGGTCAGGGTGGCCATGTTGCTCATATGTCACCCAGTGGGAGGGGCCATGGCATAAGAGCAAAATGGCTGCCGTGTGAATATGGTCAACGCCCTATAATGGAATATTTATGTTTTTAATGTTACAACTTGTAGGGTAAACCCTCTCAGACATCATTGGAAGTGATGTGTAGTGGACAGGCACCATGTGAATACTGTGTTAATATTTCACACCAATGCAAACATGCACACATAGATATTACGGACAGACAGACAGACAGACAGACAGACAGACAGACAGACAGACAGACAGACAGACAGACAGACAGACAGACAGACAGACAGACAGACAGACAGACAGACAGACAGACACACACACACACACACACACACACACCACACACACACACACACACTCCCACACACTCCCACATGCCAATCAATAGCCCAATACAGCAATCTAACCCTGCAGCTGTCCCACTGCGACAAGACATGCATTATTAACACAGGGCAATGGGATGCTGTCAGGAAGTGTCCCTGATTCCTATCAACACACGCACACACACACACACACACACACACACACACACACACACACACACACACACACACACACACACACACATGCATACACAAAGTCATATCATACATATCACATCTAGTTCTGACAGTGTTGATCTCTCATGTTTTTTCACCCCCCTCTTTCTCACACACACACAGACATACATACAGAGTGAGAGAGACACAGAGGGAGAGAGAGACAGAGAGCGAGAGAGAGAGAGAGAGAGAGAGAGAGAGAGAGAGAGAGAGAGAGAGAGAGAGAAGAGAGAGAAAGGGGGAGGGAGAGAGGAGAGAGAGAGAGAGAGAGAGAGAGAGAGAGAGAGAGAGAGAGAGAGAGAGAGAGAGAGAGAGAGAGAGAGAGAGAGAGAGAGAGAGAGAGAGAGAGAGAGTAGTGTTCTGGTAGCAATTCATCACATTCATGTAGTCAGAAAGAACAATTGCACCAGGAACATAAGATATTTAAGGCCATATCCGCATATCCAATCTAGCTACCTCACTTATCACATCTACCTCTACTACTGTCACATTTACCTCTACTACTATCACATCTACCTCTACTACTATCACATTTACCTCTACTACTATCACATTTACCTCTACTACTATCACATTTACCTCTACTACTATCACATTTACCTGTATTATCACATTTACCCTTACTATCACATGTTCCTCTACTATCACATCTACCTCTATACCAGGGGTCTCTTGTAGCAGGCTCATGACAGCAACGTTACGTTAGTGACTTGGTTGAAACGTGATTCCGGAGTGATACCAAGTAAAGTGTAAGGAAAATATATCACTGTCACCCAGTGCGTATGGCAGGCATCCTCAAAATTCTCCGCTATCTCCTCTGCAAGCACTGCTCCACTGTCTGTGTCTACTCTGGTCCAATCACATTCAGCATCCTGTCAGCGTCCCCCCCCCCCCCCCCCCACAGTCTGCGAATCAGAGGCAGAGTAGGGCGGGTCTTCACGGAATGCGTGTCGTCTCTTTCAACGGTTCGCGTCAGAGCGAGAGTTGACAGCACATCTACAGGTAGTTTAATCTGCAGGTACTGTAGCTAATAACCCCGTTCCCAGTTTTATCTCTGTGAGATAAATGTAGCTAGTAGCCTAGTTTCGCCAGCAGGCAGCTAGTAGAAAATGTGGCATGCTCAAAGATGGCCAGTAAAAGAAAGTCGACAGTGAAAATCGCTGCAATTCAAAGGTGAATGGACTGAAAAATATGCGTGCATCCTCCCAGCACCAAACCAATGTGCCTAATATGCCAAGAAACGGTAGCTCTTGTAAAGAGTGGCAATTTGAAACGCCACTATGAAACAAAACTGTTATTTTGATGCAACCTTTCCTCCAAATTCAGCGCTAAGAACCACAAAAATAAATGGAATGAAATCATCATATCAAGCTGCAAGCAGAATTATTGTTAAATCTATGTCACAACGAGAAAAAGCAACCAAGTCCTCACTCAGTGGCATGGGTTTTGGCTAAACAGAAGAAGCCATTCTCTGATGCATACATAATAAAATAATGTATGACTGAAGTGATGGAGACCATGTTTGAAGGCAAACAAAAGCAAATCCCCCTCAGATCGCACAGCAACCAGAACAACTGAAATACTGGCTGGTGATTTGATTAAACAGCTTTGTGATATAATACAAAAAATGCACAGTGCATTTCCATAGCTGTGGATGAGTCCACTGACACCACTGAGAAGCCTATGTTCTGAAGAACCGTTCATGTTCTGAAGAACCGTTCATGTTCTGAAATGTTATTGCTAAAGATTGAGAAGATTGGATCAGTTGTACTTTTTTTTGGAATACCTGAAACCCTTTTTTTGTGGAATATTTGATGCGGCCCAGCCTCACCCAGACTCTACCTCCAGCGGCCCCCAGGTACATTGAGTTTGAGACCCCTGCTCTACACACATCACATCTACCTCTACTATCACATATATCTCTACTATCTACCTGTCTTAAGTAGAAAAATGCAATTTTTAATCTAGATTAATCTAGAAAATTGTGAGATTAATTAGTTAATTTCTTTTTATCTATTGACAGCACTAATTATCATATATACCCTTTAATCAAATATCCCTGTATTATTACATTTACCTCACCTGTACCTCTGTGACAGCTTTTTGATCTGTCATTATCTGATCTCTCTCATCTCACCTCACTCATTCACAGACACACACAAATATGCATAAACAGTCTCTCCCTCCATCTCTCTCTCTCTCTCTCTCTCTCTCTCGCTCTCTCTCACACACACACACATACAAGGGTGACTGAAGGTCGATAGGTAGGATTTTTGAAAGATGCCATTGATTGAGGCTGTGAGCGAAGGAACCATCTCCAGTTCTGTCCTGCCCCCCTGCACTGCTCCGCTAGGCCTGGAGTCAATACCAGAGAGGCTGTTGGCGACTGTCAAGAACATCATTGTTATTCCCGCAAGCTCCCCAAAGCACAAATCAATCCCGCCTGTCACGGATTCAAGGTTAGCTCGTGCTGATTGAGCTTGTCATCGCTGGATTGAGAGAGGAAGACTCAAACTGTTTTCTTTATTAGTAGTAGTTATGTGTTGGTGAGAATGGTCTGTTATCTGGAATAGGCAACATGCTTTAATTTGGCTGACAGGCAGCTTCAGACTGTCCGCAGTATTTATGGAAATATCTTGGACATCCTGAAGGCCATGTCCTGTGTGTGTGTGTGTGTGTGTGTGTGTGTGTGTGTGTGTGTGTGTGTGTGTGTGTGTGTGTGTGTGTGTGTGTGTGTGTGTGTGTAGGTGTGTGTGTGTGTTAGGGTCTAGCAGTGAGGGGGAGGAGAGTGAGAATCAATAGGAGGTGACAAAGCATGTGGCATATGACTCTGACAACCTGCCCCTATGCGCGCACACACACACACACACACACACACACACACACACACACACACACACACACACACACACACACACACACAGACACACACACACACCAACCTCCTGACAAGTCCTGTGGACATTGGTCATGGTAGGGCACACAGTTAGCTGACCGAATTTTATGGTCAAATGTGTTGGGGGGCCTCTCAGCAAGCCCTCTGTGTGTGTGTGTGTGTGTGTGTGTGTGTGTGTGTGTGTGTGTGTGTGTGTGTGTGTGTGTGTGTGTGTGTGTGTGTGTGTGTGTGTGTGTGTGTGTGTGTGTGTGTGTGTGTGTGGTGTGTGTGTGTGTGTGTGTGTGTGTGTGTGTGTGTGTGTGTGTGTGTGTGTGTGTGTGTGTGTGTGTGTGTGTGTGTGTGTGTGTGTGTGTGTGTGCGTGCGTGCGTGCGTGCGTGCGTGTGTGCTCCATTAGCCATCTTTCCTCCTGGCCACCATATGCAGAGCAGGGAGGCCAGGATGGCTCCATCTGTTGGGTTAATACCCAGCCTCAGCCCCTAGCAGCTGGCCCCTACATGCCTCATTATACTAACAGCAACTATACAGCAACAGAGGCTCTCTCTCTCTCTCTCTTTGCCCCCTCTTCCTCTTTCT
>NW_028172311.1:0-11000 GCF_963971535.1 Notolepis coatsorum
AGAGTGCAGTGAGAGGGAGGGAGGGAGGAGTAGTGGAAGCAGCTGACCCCTGGCTGACCTCTGACCCCTGACCCCTGTACTGGGCCCGTCGGCAGCGGGCGGAGAGAGGAGGCCATGTGGACCTCACGCCTGCTCCTCCTCGCCAGCCTCCTCACACCAGCCGCTCTGGGTAAGAGACCTGTCCGTCTGTCTGTCTGTCCGTCTGTCCGTCTGTCTGTCTGTCTGTCTGTCTGTCTGTCTGTCTGTATGTCTGTCTGTCTGTATGTCTGTCTGTATGTCTGTGTCTGTCTGTCTGTCTGTCTGTCTGTCTGTCTGTCTGTCTGTCTGTCTGTCTGTCTGTATGTCTGTCTGTCTGTCTGTCTGTCTGTCTGGCTGTCTGTCTGTATGTCTGTATGTCTGTCTGTCTGTCTGTCTGTCTGTCTGTCTGTCTGTATGTCTGTCTGTATGTCTGTCTGTCTGTCTGTCTGTATGTCTGTCTGTCTGTCTGTCTGTCTGTCTGTCTGTCTGTCTGTCTGTCTGTCTGTCTGTCTGTCTGTCTGTCTGTCTGTCTGTCTGTCTGTCTGTCTGTCTGTCTGTCTGTCTGTCTGTCTGTCTGTCTGTCTGTCTGTCTGTCCGTCCGTCCGTCCGTCCGTCCGTCCGTATGTCTGTCTGTCTGTATGTCTGTATGTCTGTCTGTCTGTCTGTCTGTCTGTCTGTCTGTCTGTCTGTTTGTCTGTATGTCTGTCTGTCTGGCTGTCTGTCTGTATGTCTGTCTGTCTGTCTGTCTGTATGTCTGTCTGTCTGTCTGTCTGTCTGTCTGTCTGTCTGTCTGTCTGTCTGTCTGTCTGTCTGTCTGTCTGTCTGTCTGTCTGTCTGTCTGTCTGTCTGTCTGTCGGTCTGTCTGTCTGTGAGTATTGTGTGAGCAAGTATTAATGTGTGATGTGAATGTGTATGTCTGTGTACAACATATGTGTTAAGGGAGAACAACATGCCTTGCACGGCTCAGGAGGTAGAACGGTCGCCTGGTAATAGGAAGGTAGGATCGGAAGGAAGTGAATGTGTGAGTGAATGGGTGAACGTGAGGCACACTTCGTAAAGCGCTTGGGTTAAAGGTCCCCTGTCTTATAAATGGCCTTTTCCAGTGTTTAGCATTGTTTTCTAGCAATGTGGGGTTGTATCAATGGGGTCTGTGTCTCTAATTCTCATTTTGGCTCATCAGTCCAGTCTCGAGTTCACAAGATCCTCCCTCACTCAACTAAGCTATTCTGAATTTTGCGTACCTGTGACGTCCAAGAATTCTCATCTGCATAACTAACACCCCCTCTATGGTTGTAGCCACACTCAACCATTCGCTCAACAACAGAGCGAGTTTTTATACTCCAAAAAAGGGCCATAAGGATAGTTCACATTGCAGGTTATCGTGATCACACTAACATATTGTTTTTGGAGTCAAAGACATTGAAGTTAAATGATCTTGTGGAATTTAAAACGGCACAATTAATGTATAAAGCAAAAAGTCATGCACTTCCAAGAAACATTCAAGAATTGTTCTTTGATAGGGAGGGGGGTTATAATCTGAGGGGAGAACACAATTTAAAGGTGCTAAACGTACGCACTACCATGAGAAAACACTGCATCTCGATATGTGGAGTGAAACTGTGGAACAGTCTAAATGTGGTGCTAAAGCAATGTCCAAACATGAGACAATTCAAACTGATGTATAAGGAAATTATGTTGTATGTATGTTATGTCACAAGGTACAGGGATGAGGAAGGGACTTGATATTCACGGGTGTTTACATTTTTATTTTGTTTTCTATTTTATTTTATTTTATACATATATAGTTTTTGTTTTTTGTTTTGCATATATATATATTTTTTTTTATTTTCTTTTTTATGTTTAAAATAGTACACTCATTTGAGTAGTGGAAAAGGGGTAGGATTAAATAAGTGTATACTTCTTCCTACTCCTTTTCGAACATGCAGATTGAGTTGTTTTGCTTTTTTGTTATTGTTTGTTGTATTCATTGCATGTTCGAAATAAAGACTTCAAATCAAATCAAATCAAATACTGACACTTCCTCAAACGGGTTGGCGTGGCGCGGGTGCCGACAGAGAGAGCAGAGAACGAGCAAGCGAGAGAGCGAGAGGGAGAGAGAGATAGATAGGGATAGAGATAGAGAGGGAGAGAGACAGTCGGGAGCACTCGCATATCACTGTCAACCTGCTGCAAAATATCATTGCGCACGCTCCCACGTGCACGCCCGTATTCCGATCCGTGCAATAATATTCACAGGGGTATATATTGTAATTTGAAACAAGTTACCAATGCATTGTCCCATGGGATTATGCCCCCTGCGGCGAAATTAATTAGTATCCCCCTCAATCTCTCTATGTCTCTCTCTGTCTGCCAGTGCAGACTGTGGGTGCCTGTCACAGTCACTCATAGCACATATGGGCAGAGCCCAGCCCAAAACAGCTTGAAATCTTGAAGTGGAAAAATGCTGCTTTAGAGTACTTGATTAGAAATACAAAACAATGCATTTTTTTTTAAACCTTACAGATGTGTTCCATAGACTCACAGGAATTGTGTAACATTGCCCAAATAGTGAAAGGAATAGCAAAATATGGGACCTTTAAAAGCTGTTATATAATTGCAGTCCATTTATATAATTGCAGTCCATTTATATAATTGCAGTCCATTTATATAAATGTTGTCAATTTACAGTATACTGTATATAAATGCAGTCCATTCATCAGGGCTACATGAGATGACCTTTGTCACGCAACGGGGGGTTATTGCAGAAAGGCCTTGGTTTTAATTGTATGAATAAAGAGCATTATTTTTAGAACATCCATCGGCCTCCAAAAAGTTGCATCATTTCTCTCCCCAATATTCTTTTCCATTTCACACACTGTGGTTGAAGGACGGAGCTGCGACCAGTGTTAATTTTGTCAGCTATTTAAATTGTAGTCTTAGTCATGAGTCAAATGCTCCTTTTTCCTTTTCATCATATTTAGTCACCTTCATTTATTTTTAGTTTAGTCAGTTTTAGTCAACTACAGGTCTGAGCATTTTAGTCTTAGTCAGTTTCGCATTATGGTGTCAGACACCATCGCATATGGTGTCTCAGGCTTTCTGTACTCGACATGTGTCAACAAATGTACATGTCTGTTTGAATTTATGTTGTGCCATTGTTACTGTAAAAATTTAATGATTGTGATATGATGGTGTTAATGAGACGATGAGCTGTATGTGTGTGTCACTGGAATTTCCCCAAGGGGATCAATAAAGGAATATATTATCTTATCTTATCTTATCTTAACCTTTAGTCTCGATTTTGTCTTTTTTGTTTTAGTCTAGATTTAGTCAGGCGAAAAAGCTTCATTGACGACCATATTTAGTCATCATTTTCGTTGACAAAATTAACACTGGCGACAGAGCTTTAGTTCATCTTACAAAACATGCGTTGACAGGATGTGTTGCCCTTAACTAAACTCACACACGGATGTAAATTGTTTCGCCGTAATGCGTTCAGTTGAGGACAGCATGTCTTTATCTGACGTAGACGTAGATTTCAGACAACACATCTTTATCTAGCGTAGATGTTTTGTGACTTGCAGTGATGTGAAGCCAGTACTTGTTAGGTTCTGTCAGCCAGCCATGATAAAAGCCTCTGACTCTGTCTGTGTTTCAGTGTCTATCAGGCATCTTCTCTCGTACTAATGAGAAGTTTGTACCAGTGCTTGAAGTGCTACGCCCCTCAATTCACATGTTGGCGTGTGTGTCGGCGGGTATCATTAAGTATTACATTTTAGATTTTCAACAGTGAATAAAATATTCTAGCCGGAGATATTGCTGATGTTCACAACATAAATGTATTTCATCAAGGGGACGACCGTTTCGAGAGTAAAAAAAATAATTGGCTCTCTAGCTTTGGTGTGTGGTGCAGTGAAGCCTTCGGGCCTGCGATGAAGACCTCTTATTAAAGGAAAGCGCCGACGTTATGGGAAATGTTCTTCTCTCTAGAGTCAGATGAGAAGATAGAGACCAATTTCCTCTCTGTGTGTTCAGTAGAAAGCTATCCGGCTGTTATCCTAGCTTAGCGCAAATGAGTGGAAGCGGATACGGACCAGCTAGCCTACCAGTTGGCCAAAAACACCTCTCCCGGAGTTTTTAGCTAGATTAGTGGTCCGTATCCATCAATTTGTGCTAAGCTAGGCTGAAAATGGGGGACCCTGATGTAAACAAGACAAAAGTCTTTCTCTGGTCTGCATCCCCTTAACAATTGTGTGTATTGAGCTGTACTGTACTGTACCCATTCTGTAATCTGTTAATAAAGTTTTCAATCAATCAATCAATCAAACTCTGGAGAAGACAGGAAGTACATTTCCCATAATGTTAGTTTTAGTTTATTTATTTAGCACATTATTAAACAGTGCTAGGAGGGAACAAAGCCCAAAGGGACAAAGTTCCACTCACGTCCCATCAATGTCCATAATCATAATATGAACGAAATACATGTAAACATGGTCAAGAAAAGAAACTCAAAAGAAGATCAGAGACATAAGGCAAACACTATAACGAGAAAATGGAAGATAGACACGGAGAGATATCATGTTCAAAACACATCAACGAGAGCCAATAACAAGAAAAAAAGAAAAAAAACGTACAAGGAGGCAAAGGAGAGGAGAATGACATGAAAGATATATAATGAAGAAAGAGAACAGAAGAACCAGCCATATAGGTAACACTGTTACACAGGACTAACTTAATAAATTGATGATTTATGATGAAAGTAAATGGCCTTTTAGTTGTTTTTTAAAGATAGATAAGGAGGTTGTTGACCTCAATGATGAACTTAGAGTGTTCCAGAGTTTAGGACCTCTAAAAATAATGTTGAATTGATGGCTAGATGTCCAACAGAAAGGTAAGTGGAGTTGATTACTATGTTTTGTTGGATATGAGTGAAATTCTGATAAAAAAATAAAGAAACTATGGAAAGTATCCAGAAGATATTGCCTATTGTTTATGAGCTTGTATATGAATGAGCATGTTGGCGTATTCCTTTAAGTAGCTGTGGGTAAATGAAACCAGGGAGACTCTAGAGACACATGGTCTCTCTCATCACACTGGCGGCCCATGTCCCCTATGGACAGAGACACGAATGGGAGAGGGAGTTGGAAAGGAAATCTGAGTAGTTGGCTGTGATGAATGAATTAAGTCAATAATGAATTCAGTCAAGTGCTGTGTAGATTAGATTCAATTAGAGTAGATTCAAATGTATTGTCTTTATACAGCAGAGTGTGGCATTCAACCAGAATGCAAATGTAACAATAAAGTGCAATAGTAATATACAATGTATGTATATGATGTAGGCTTATGTAGTTGTATTATTAATATGTACAGTGATACAGGTATAAAGACAATATGGTAGTAAGTCATACATGGCCAGCAGCGTAACTAGTAAGAGTAGGTAAGGGATATGTACACATATACTGTAGATATAGTGTCTACAGATATGTAAAAATGATTATATGCAGGTATGTACAGATATATGTGGATAGATATATACAGTAAGAATAAATATATATATACACAGCCTTATTGTACATCATACAGAGTTGTATGGGTATTATTAGGTTATATTATCTCTCTATATCTCTTATATTGATCTGCATCTTCTGGCCGTCTCAGACACACTCCTATACGAGCTCTGGGAGGGTCATCAAGGAGAACCTGCCTTTTCTCAGTCCTTGCCCCACAATGGTGGAATGAACTACCCACCCCAGTTAGGACAGCTGAAACCCGTCCGATCTTTCGCCGTCGACTAAAGACGCACTTCTTCAACCATTATCTGAATTATTTTTTTTATCTAACCCTAACTAACCTTACTGTCATACACTTGTCCTAATATACTAACCTACACTGTAGCACTCAACACTTTGATGTACATTGTTACTCAGCTGATAGAGTTGTGCCCTTCCTGATGACTTGTCGTACAGAACTTGTAAGTCGCTTTGGATAAAAGCGTCAGCTAAATGACTAAATGTAAATGTAAATGATCTGATTAAATATTTTATTGGAGCATTTTTGGGACGCCAAACTCAAACTTATTCATAAGGAATGGGATGTTCACATACTTAAGAGAAATGGCACCAGTATGACCTGCGATTAAACTGAACTGTCAGCTTCTTTGCCAGCTGTCTCATCTGCGTCTCTCCTTTGCCAGGCGAAGGCTGAACGAGACCCAGAGAGATGGAGGCAGAAAATAAATATAGTTGCCTATGAGTGTGGTGATGAATTCAGCGGGGGGGATGTCACATTAAATGGCTAATTAATTCAGCATCACTCGTCACCTATTGTCCTTTAGAATAATGAAACACTTCCGCAGATACTCCTTGTCAAAGACGGATGGGGTAAACAAAAAAAGTTGCATTTAAACAGAAATATAAAATCGTACTCAGAAAAAGATTATTCAGCATGCGCTAAAGATTACGAGACAATAGTGTCCATCAGGAATAAGACGGTAGCATTCTTAAAAGATTGAACGATGAGGGGATTAATGCGCCGTTTCATTTGTAGATCGTATTAAACAGCCCCTCCACTCAACAGCCTCAGTCCATGGTCCTGCTGACGTGATAACTATGTAACACTGCTACATACACCCAATCTTTTTGTCTTGGACAACGTCAGCGTTTGTTTGACGATGGCCAGTCGTTCTGCGAGCAAAAAACACAGCATTTGCTCCTTCGACCAACAGTCGGACCGTTCATCTTGACCGACTTTATCGTTAGCGTCGTAGTTGGCCATGGTTAGCCGCAGGTGCTTTTGCTGATGTTACACCGACAGGCCGCTAGGAGTAGTGCTAACATTAGCTTGCTGATGCTACACCGACAAGCCGCTAGGAGTAGTGCTAACATTAGCTTGCTGATGCTACACCGACAAGCCGCTAGGAGTAGTGCTAACATTAGCTTGCTGATGCTACACCGACAAGCCGCTAGGAGTAGTGCTAACATTAGCTTGCTGATGCTACACCGACAAGCCGCTAGGAGTAGTCCTAACGTTAGCTTGCTGAGGCTATATCAACTGGCCGCTAGGTTACATTGGTGGCAGCGGTGCCTATCTCAGTGCCTTAACCCCTGGGATAGTGCGCGCAGGGACGAAAGAACATGCAAGGCCGCACTTTCTCGGGGAGAGGACGTATGTAAACTATGGATGAGTCGGCCCCAGTCAACCAGCACCTGCTAAGCTAACGGTTCGGACCCTTTAGCAAGTTTAGCACAACTGATTAGTGCGGCTGCCTGTGGATCCTATGGTCACGGGTTCAAATCTCTCGGTTACAGTACTAATGAGTAATAGCGCTAATCAGATCTGTAACTGAGGGGTTACAAAACCCTGACTGTATTAAAGATTGTGATATATTAAACCACTGCTAGTTATGTACTTTAATTACTGGCCAAACAGTACATCAAATATAGATGGTGAACACTCACAAGAACACGGCATTGACACAGAAATACTATTGGAGGGTAATTTATTATTATTAGGCAACGTTAGGTTACAGAATGAGAATTAGGGTCGCGCTTGTATGGCGAAGAATATACGTAAAGTCAGTCAAGAGCATAAGTCACTAAGAATAGTAGGAATCCTAAAATGGGTCTAAGCTGACGCCACATGTTGTATAGTAGCAATTATATAGGGCAACACCGGACCAACTGGAGACAATGGGTTCCCTCCGGGTGTAAAGCCTGGGGGGGGGGTAGAAGAATGTTCGGGTACTCCGTCTGAGTCAACGAGGAATAAAGAGGCTCCAGGTACAGGAGTCGGTGCTTGTACTCCCTTGATCCGCAGACAAAAGCAATAGTTGTAATCCAAGATGCTCGACAGCATTGACGACAGCTAGCCAGCCCCTTCCACGAGGCAGGCCCGAGTGGTAATCCTCACGAGGTTAAATCCCAAATGATAGTGGAAATCAACGGTGCTCTTCTCCGGTAGTCACGGTCCCAAAGCAATATAATCCAACCAGGAATGGTTCTGCAATCGCCGGTGCCAATTCTCCTGTGTACATGTCCAACGGTTCTCGGCTAGGACTCCTCGGGTGTGGGCGACGTATTTAGGCCACGCAGCCTGGATAAGTGCACTAGCTAAAGACACGACGAACCGATGGGTAATGCTACACACGGAAGAACTGTGGCCGCACGATATACAATAAATGAACGACTATTACTTCACATTAGATTAAGTCGAACTCAACGTTACTGCATTAAACTCTGACACTTTAACATTCTATTCGCACGCGGTTCTCAATGCTCTATTTAGATGCAAGGTTGCTCACTTCACTGCACGTTGACTCGTGGTGAAGGTGGTAAGGTACTGAACTGAAATGAACTAAGCACGGTGTGCGCACCTTGCGCTGTATTTATACTTAAAGGGGAACTATCTTATAAATGGCCTTTTTGAGTGTTTAGCATTGTTTCCTAGCTATGTGAACTTATATTAATATGATCTATGTCTCAAAATTCTCATATTGGCGCATTCTTCCAATTCTCCTCTCACAATATTCACCCTCACTGAACTGAGTCGTTTGAAAATGTGCCTATATGTGATGTCATATAGTCACTGCTGCATGTTAATGTGGCTCCTCAGGCACCAGCACCTGCACCCCAGTCCACATCAGCTCAAAACGGCTCGAGATCTTGAGGTAGAAAAATGCTGTTTTTGAGGACTTGATTAGAAATACAAAACAATGAATAAAAAAATATATATATATATTACAGAGGTGTTCCATAGACTCACAGGAATTGTGTAAAAGTGCCCAAATAGTGAAAGAAATAGTAAAATAGTTCCCCTTTAAGTGAATATCTAGTCCCAACCTCAGTCCTTGTCTCGTATTACTACGCAGACTCTGGGCATGTTCTGACATGCCTGGAGTTGTCTTTGAACTTGCCGTTGGGGGCTTGCGCGTTGGCGCCTGGGAGCGCTGTCCAATAGGAGAGCGAATATTACTCTGGTCTGTACGCAGGTAAAGGGATATTCCGTGTATATATATAAATAATATACAAAGTATATCAAACGATACATATATATATTCAGTTTAATCTGGCCCTTCACAACAAGATCCGTGTACAGAGTATTACTATGTACACTGATGCAGATATAAAGACACTATGGTAGTATGTCATAGGCCCCTTACAGGCTACTGGCCAGCAGTGTACAGTAACTAGTAAGAGTAGGTAATGTATATACAGATATAGATATATATCTACATATATGTAAAAAGGATTATATGTAGCTATGTACAGACAGATGTGGATATATACTTAACATGAAACCAAAAGTTAGGAAATTTGTGTTTTGGTATATTATTTCTCTGTTGTAACAATGCTTCTTGGCAATATATTTTATACCGTTGGAAAGCCTGTTTATTTACCTTTTTTAAATGGTTCCCCATTTGTAAGGAACATGCATTTGTGGGATGAGCATCACAGCTGAGTATGTGGGTTGCGCCCATGAAAAATTTGCCAAATCTTATTCAAACAGCTTATCCTGCTGTTGCTATTTACTCTTGTTTGGTGTTGTTTGGTGGATTGGATGATTGAAGTCTTTCAGTAACAAGGAATAAACAAGACATATTGGCAATTTTACAATTTATTAATTTAACAAACAGTCAGGAGCCTCAGGAGCGTGTGGAAGAACCATACACAGCCACAACAGCCTGGTTTTTGGTTCTATGTTTATATACGGTAGAGCCGTGCACTACATGTAAAGCCATCACGAAGCTGTGCTTTGTCCTCTCTCATCTCCCTCATGCTTCTTACAGTGACTCTCAGCTGAATAAATAACAGCAGGTAGCTACTGAATGAAAGCCAGGATCAGTTTTTCACGGAACGAAATTATTTTTAACTGGATTTACCACTGGGATTGCCTGCTATAAAGCAAATGGAAACGCTCTGGGCAAATTTACATACCGTAATCAATCTACCCAGTTGTCTCGTAATTTTCAATGTGTTCTATATAGAATATAATACATTGTTTTATGTAGCCGGTGGCACTTCTTGTTTGTGTTTAGTTCTCCTCCTCTCCTCTCCTCTCCTCTCCTCTCCTCTCCTCTCCTCTCCTCTCCTCTCCTCTCCTCTCCTCTCCTCTCCTCTCCTCTCCTCTCCTCTCCTCTCCTCTCCTCTCCTCTCCTCTCCTCTCCTCTCCTCTCCTCTACTATCTTCTCCTATCTTCTCTTCTCCTCTCCTCTCCTCTCCTCTCCTCTCCTCTCCTCTCCTCTCCTCTCCTCTCCTCTCCTCTCCTCTCCTCTCCTCTCCTCTCCTCTCCTCTCCTCTCCTCTCCTCTCCGCTACGCTCCTCTCCTCCCCTCCCCTCCCCTCTCCTCTCCTCTCCTCTCCTCTCCTCTCCTCTCCTCTCCTCTCCTCTCCTCTCCTCTCCTCTCCTCTCCTCTCCTCTCCTCTCCTCTCCTCTCCTTTCCTCTCCTCTCATCTCATCTCATCTCATCTCCTCTCCTCTCTTCTCTTCTCTTCTCTTCTCTTCTCATCTCCTATCATCTCCTCTCCTCTCATATCTTCTTATCTCCTCTCATCTCCTCTCTTCTCCTCTCCTATCCTCTCATCTCCTCTCCTATCCTCTCTTCTTCTCTCCTCTCCGTTTTCTCCTCTCCTCTCCTCTCTGCTCCTCTCCTCTATTCTCCTCTCCTCTATTCTCCTCTCCTTTCCTCCTCTATTATCATCTCCTCTCCTCATATCCTCTTTCCTCCTCTCCTCGCATCTCCTCTATTTTCCTATCCTCTCTTCTATTATCCTCTCCTCTCCCCTCCTCTATTATCCTCTCCTCTCTGATCCCCTCCTCTTATCTCTTCTCCTTTCCTTTCCTATCCTATTCTCATCTCCCCTCCCATCATGTCCTCTACTCTCCTCTGTTCTCTTTTCCTCTCCTTTATTCTCCTCTCCTCTCCTCTCCTATATTCCCATTTCCGCTCCTCTCCTCCTCTATTATCCTATATTATCCTATATGCTC